>NC_056729.1:524559335-524686835 GCF_019279795.1 Protopterus annectens
TGCAATCCTTGGCTTATTTGGTAACCACAAAAATTTCTGAATCATTGAATTAAATTTTTTAATTATTTGGTAAGAAGGAGGTATAGATAAAGATTGAATTACATATAAGATTTTGGGGAGAAGTATCATCTTTATTATTAAAAGTTTATCATCCATAGAAAAGGGTAATTTGTTCCATTTATTTATTAAATTTTCTATCTGTAATAGACTTTTATTATAATTTATTTGAATGGTATCTTTAATATTATTAGTAATAATTATACCTAAATATGCTGTTTGTTAAGACTGAGCTATATATTCATTATATTCATCAGGAATATTATATTTTTGAACCTGTTAAAATAATTTGTGTTTTATTATTGTTAAAAGTAAGGCCAGAATGTTTTTGAAAATATTCCATGTTTTTAAAATGTTTTTGTATAGATTCCCTTCTACTCCCAAGAGTAATCAATATGTCATCTGCAAACATTTGTATTGTAGATGATATAGTGGGGTTTAATTTGTATCCTTCATTATCTGTATCATGTCTTATTAAATTTGCCCATGGTTCCATAACTAATGAAAATAAAAGAGGGGGTAAAGGACACCTTTGCTTAGTACCTTTTACTATTGGTATATTTTGAGATATACTAGTACCAATTTTAACATAAGCTTGGCTACCTTCATATAACAGAGTGATAAGATTGATAAAATTATTGGAGACATTTAATTCCTTTAATAGAGTGAACAGATATTCCCATGTAACTGAGTCAAAAGCACAATTTATATCTAAACTAACTTGGGTTAAATTTGCTTTAGGATTTTTCACTGAATCAATTAAAGTTAATATTATTTTAATGTTATCATATGAAGTTCTCTTTATTATAAACCCCGTTTGATCACTATCAACTAATTTGGGTAAAAGTGTTTTAAGCCTTTCTGCATAAATGGACATAAATAATTTGTAATCAGTGTTTAATAGGGAGATGGGTCTATAGGATGTACACTTAGAGGGATCTTTGTTAAAATTTAAAATAGGAGAAATAAAAGTGTATTTCCAAGAAGGTGGAATTATGTTTTGTCCTGAACAAGATTAAATACTTTATAAAGCAATTTTAGAGCATTTATAGGTAGTAATTTGTAAATTTCAGGAATTGTGCCGTCATTACCTGGTGCTTTATTTTGCTTTAATTTGGTAATGTGAGTTTGAAATTATTTGAAAGATGTTTGTTTATCAATAGAAATCCCTTGTTCCTCTGAAAGTCTTGTTTTAGTGTATATATTAATAAATGTTTTTATTTCCTCTTTAGAGTTAATTTCACTAGTTGTTTGGTTGATGTTTATAAAAAACTCTCTAAATTCAGTTAATATATTATGAATTTCCGATACCATTTTTCCTTCTTTAGGGAAGAATATTTCATTAATATGATTAAATCTATTTAATCTTTTCATTTTATTAGCAAGAATTTCTTAAGGATTTAGGGTTAGAAGAGAAATTTATAAACTTGAATTTTTCTATATTGATCATAGTTTTATGTTTTAATATTTCTAGATATTTATTATTTAACATATTTATTTCTGATATATCTTTATCACCCATATTACTAAGTTTTAAAGTGTCTAATTTACATTGTATATCTTGCAGCTCTTTATCACAAGCTTTCTTTTTTTTTGTTGTACCAATTCAATATCCTACCATATAGATAAGCTTTTAGGGCATCCCATATGTACATTTCTGATATATCATTAGTATTGTTAAGTTCTAAAAAATTCTGTACTTCTGTAGAAATGAAATCATTAAAATCTTTTAATTTTGTGATATAAGCTGGGATCCTTTTTATGTGATTATTAAAATTTGGATTGACTACCACTTCAAAAATTATAGAATTATGATCTGATAAAGGACATGAAATCACTGCTGATTTGTTTAAGGAATCTATTAAATTATTAGAAATAAAAACTCTGTCTATCCTCGAGTATGAGTTATGTCTATGAGAAAAAAAGGTGTAAAACAAAGTAGTATCTGCAAAATAATTTATATATTTCAAAAAATAAGTATCTGAAAAATCTTTTAATAATTTAGATGATGTAGATAGTCTTCTCTTCCCATTAGTACTAGAGTCTTTGTAATCTAGAATACAATGGAAATCTCCTGCCAAAATACTGTTCCCTTTAGAGAATGGTACAATTTGATGTAGATGTTGTTTCACTGTGTTTATCCCTATCCCTGGAATCAAATATATGTTAATCAAAGTGAAAATTTTACTGTTTATTTCTATGGTGACTACACAAAACATTCCTATATTATCCTTATATGTATCTATTATTTTAGGAAAAGGCATTATGCTGTTCCATATGATAGCTACTCCTCTCTTTTCTTAGTATGTTCAGAACTTACTAAAATCTTATATGTTTTAGATTCAAGTCTGAATATATCCTCTGTTATTAAGTGAGTTTCTTGTAAAAATACTAACTGGGATTTATGTAACTTAAGATATCTACTTAAATTCCTCCTTTTATTAGGATTATTTAAACCATTAATGTTAACTGATATACCTTTAAGTGTAGTCATTGAAAATTAAATGATGTAAATATAAACATACTGATCTAAGAAATACACAAGAATATATCTAATAGGATTACTATTATGATCATTAGAACAAACATAGTGTAAGATTATCATATTCTTAAAATTAAGTTTGTTTCCTACTACATAAGATATGAAGGTCTGAAAAGTTATTAGAAAATATTTATAACATAAACATGAAACAAAATAACCAACCCAAACCCCTCTGGAGTTTAAAACTCCTAACTCGATTGACATCAGTCACTCGAATCGACCTCCTACCAAAAGCAGCATCCAGTCACCACCTGCCTAAATGTCTATAGTCATAACTATAAAAATAAGGCTTCTCATCAATATCATAAACAATTTTTTGTATGAACCAAATATATAGATATAATGTTGTGTCAATTAGTAAATTGATGACAGCTACATCTTAGGAATAAAGTACACAGTACACAATTTTCTTACATTAGTTAGTAGGTTATTAAGAACTACTATGATCTATTAGTTCACTCTTCTGTTTTAAAGTAATCACCTTTGATAAGAACCTTAAAAAGAGACTATGGCATTCTTTTATTACCGAAATATGGCTAATAAAGGCTGAAGTGTGATATATAGTACTGCCATAGGTGATCAGCTAAATGGAACATAGTTGTAAATGAATCACCTAAGGGCCTTCAATAACCACTAACATTGGCAGCTAATAAATAAAATGCTAATAAAAGTGATTTTACTAACAATCAACTAACATATGGATTGTTCTGAAAGAAATTAACACTGCATTTCTTTGCCAGAAACCAAATATAGTGATTACTCATCATCTCAACAACATCCTGCTAGTTTTCTTATAACCAAACACCCCTGTGCAGTCTCTCATAGAAGAGTGACTAATAAACCTTAAAAGTCTGATCTTCCATTCATTGCATTAATTTGAGTTACCTCAAAGGATCCATCACCATACTGACAACTAGTGAAAAGGTCATATTAGTTCAAAGAAGCAAGGTGCTTAAATAGCTCCTGTATACTATATAAAAGCCTTATTTAAATATAATGAGCTTTTTATTATTCAATTATAGCTTATACTATCTTTGAATTTTGAAAAGCTATTTCATTAACAAAACAAAAGATGAAAATTTCACATTTTCTAATGATAAACAGATCTAACTATTTTTAATGCACCTGTCCTTGCAATATTATTGCTGCCTATGTGGTACATCCCTATCAGCCTATTACACAAATGCATTCATAAAATAACTGAGATAACCTATTATATACATCTATACATTTAACATTTTGTTAAGTGCTTCATGAATATTTTCTCAGCAAGTCAATAGTTATAAAAAAATGTACATGTAACACAAGTATATAAACAGATTGTAGCGTTATTAAATCTTCAAAAAAAATGCTCAAATCACAACTAGTATTTCTCATCAAGATATTGGCACCCTTGTCATACATAAAGCAAATATTTTATGAGAATACTATTCGTATATAAATACATAAGGCTCCAGAATACCTATGATGATCAGAAAAAGTATTTAGGCTCCATGCATAGTTAATCCCTATTTATTTAAGAGATTATTGCATATAATGTTTTACAATAAGTTGAAAGCAGTAATCTAGTTATATCTTCTTTCTGTATGCTGTATGAGGAAACAAATAATATTCAGTAGCTTCCTGGTGAGGATCAGAAGATCAATTTACTTCCAACGCCTTCATGATAACGTTTTAAGAAAGCTCCGAGCTTTCCAGCCGCAATGGATACCACAGTCTCGAGCTCACCATGAAGATAAAGCTTTCAAAGTTCCGGTGGGAAATAATAAGTAAAACATTACTTAACTACATATAAGGCAATGTCTTGAGACTCCCTCTATACCGAGAGAGATGAGAAAAAAAAAACCTCGCATACACAACATGAAGCAATGACAGCTATCAAGCAAAGCTTCACCACACTATCAACCATACTGTCCGGTTAATCTCTGACCAAAGCACACAGGCAGCAAAACATACAATTAACAAAAACACCACACGTGTCTCTACAGTGCTAGAGTATCAAACCAGAGCCTCCAAATAAACACACCAACAACTTGGAAATGACAACAAAGCCATACCATTACTCCAGCCACATCACCACTCACATCCTGGGTCAGAAGTACCATCACTAGCACAGCAATTCTGTAACTATACATCAGGCCATCATACAAGATTCTTTTATCAAACAATTAACCATAAATCAACTAAAATACAAATACAGCAATTAGAACTAAATAAAAGTTTTCCAACCACTATAGGAACCAAACTCAAGATAAACAAATATGCCTCCTAATGATAAGCACCACTACAAGACATCCAGAAGCATTGATATCTGAAACAGGAGAATCACTGCATCCATGGGAATCAAACCAATAAACATTAAGATAATTAATCTTAAACAAATAGTACAAATGGAAAAAAAATCCCAACAAACGACTATTCTACAAAACAAAATAGACAACTATTTAGTTAACCAATTTACATTATATTAAATATAATACCAAAAGCTCACCTGGATGTCTGGTTTAATTTCCTCAACTGAGTGAATCAAGTGCAAATATGTACTTGTTATGATTCATCTTTTGATTTTTTTTTTAGGGTCAAATGTTTTCCAAGTGTTGTTCTCAGCATTTCTTTTAAGACTAGGACTGGCCCACTCCATTTTATTTACTTTTTCCAGTATGTTATTAGATTTTATATAAGTTATTGCATTGTCTAGGTCATCAAAAATTTTAAAACCATCTTGATAAAATATTTTCAGTCTTGCAGGAAAAAGCAAATGGGTTTCTAGTTTATTCTTTTTTAGTTCTCTGACTAAAGGCAAGAAAAATTCTCACATTATTCCTACGGGACCTGTTCTCAAGGTCATCAACCTTTGTCTGAAAAATAGAATTTTGCTTTAACAGGAACTCAACATTATGTTCACTCTCCTGAATTCTGTTATCCATATCACTTAATGCAGTTTCCATTCCTGAAATCTGCTTCCTTTGTTGAAATAAATCTTCATGTAGAATGTCCATTTGGTGAGAACACTTTTCTTTGAAATTGTCAATTTTTATATCCATTTTGTCTATTTTAACACTTAGTTCTTGAATAGTAGTTAGTAATGACTGTAGTTCTTTTTTGATAGTTGTCTCTTGATGAGAAGATTTAGTGAAGCTCATCCTGTTCTTTTACTGTAGTACTTCCAAGTGTAACTTTGACAGGAAAACTTAAAATCTACTTGAAATTTTTTATATACTACCCTAATATTTATTTTAAAGAATTAATTTAAATAAAAACTATTATTAGGGAAGTTTATATCAATATTTCCTGTCAATAAAGTTCTGTAAAGGCAGAGCTGATAAGAAAAGCTGCTACTCTGTGCTCATCTTGGCCACGCCCCCGTCTTTCAGTGTTTTGAAGGAGACCCGTATATGTATATATATATATATGTATATATATATATATATATATATATATATATATATATATATATGTGTGTGTGTGTGTGTGTGTGTGTGTGTGTGTGTGTACATGTGTGTGTATAAGTACGGAGATGTATATATATATATATATATATATATATATATATATATATATACATATATTTATATATGGGTATATGTATGCATATGTTTATATGTATTATACATTTGCAATATATATGTATAGATATAGGTATGAATATGGTGGGGGTGTGTATAGTATATGTGTGTGCCTAATATGTGTACATATATGTATGGATATTTCTGTATATGTATTTATATGTGTATGCCTACATTGTATAGCTTTGTGTTTATAAGTATGTATGTGTATACATATGTGTATATGTATATATACTTAATTTTGGTAAGTTAACTCACCTAACCATTACTGGAATCAACTGCAATGTAAATTTAGGCATCAAGTGCATTGCATCCGGAAGACAAACTGCATGGCCAAGACATGTTTCATCTCTCAGCCCCCCCAGAATAAATCTTTGCATGCCACATCTCCTTTTAGGGTACACAGGACAAAGAATTAGTGGGGCTGATGAACTTTGCATGCAAAGTGACCCCTGTGGGGCATTCATTTATGAGGCGTTTGGCTGCTAAAAGGTCAGGGTGCACAAGGCCACACCACCGGATTAGGGCCTCAGAGGGCATGAAGGAGGATTTAGGGTGGCTGCGTTTCTTATTAGATTACAATGGGTCAGCAATTTGGCAGGAGAGAGACAACCAACTACCGCTTCAGTGTTTACAGATGCAGCAAGGGGAATTGGCTTTGGGGGTTATTTTCAAGATCAGTGGTTCTGTGCAGCATGGATGACTCAAGTGAAAAGTAGGTTTAAACATTTCAGTTGCAGAGATGGAATTTTTCCCAGTAGTGGTTGCAATGGAAATATGGGGTGTGCAAATGAAAGATAGTGTGGGTTGGCTTTGCTTGGAGACTGTGGGTTCTACTCCCACAGTATATAGATGCATTGCTGATACTGTACTGTATTGTACTTTGGTTCAGCACGGCATGGCCGACTCATGTGAAAAATAAGTTATGAATTTCAATTGCTGAAATGGAATTTTTTCCAGTAGTGGTTGCATTGGAAATATGGGGTGTGCAAATAAAAGATAGAGTAGTTTGGCTTTGCTCTGACAACAATAGCATAGTACACATAGTCAATAATCAGCTGGGGGGAGGGAGTGGTAGACAGGATGATGAGATATTTTACTTTTAAGTGTTTAACATTAAATGTCACAGTGAAGCCACAACACATTCCAGGCATCGATGACTCATTGGCAGATTCCCTTTCTCATTTGCAGTGGTCTTGTTTCTGTTTGTTGGCTCCAAATATGGTTCAAGTGCTGGATCATTTATGGGCTTTATGGGCAGACGAGAATGGTGGCTAATGCGTAATGCCCTCAGTGGAAAGACAAGGGTGAGGTATAATAAATGCATAGAGCAATTCTTGCCGACCAGATTATCCAGAGGCTGGGAACAAGTATGGCCAATTCTACCTTACCAAGTTAGGGCTTACGTTTTGGCAATGAAAGAAAGAGGTTGGACATTTGGAAGGGCAAGAAGCACATTGTCAGCTCTGAATTGGTTTCATCAGGCCTTGGGTGTGAAGGATTTAGCTAACACATTTCAGGTATGGACAAAGTTTAAGGGCTGGGGGAAACAAACACACAAGAGGCCTGATAAGTGGGACTTACATTTTGAACATAGGGAGTATGATATATTGAGACGTAATCTATCACTGCAGGATATTTCAGCTCTGCAGGAGCTACATGATAATCACAATATTGCTATCTTACCTGCTGATAAGGGTGGTGTGGTGGTAGTTATGAATATGAGCACATATTTGAGTGAAGGCAAATTACAACTGTCTGACAATAGATGTTATATGAACATGGCCATTGATCCCACTAAGAACTTTAAGCAGGAAATAGATTTGTTCCTGAATCTGGCCCTTGAGGAAGGTATTATAAGCAAGAATTGTGTTTCATAACTTACTGTTAAAGACCCTCAGAAACAAATCCTTTACTTGCTTCCTAAGATACACAAATCCATTACCAATCCACCAGGCAGACCTATTGTATCAGGCATAGGTTCCTTGACGGAACCATTATCTGCCTTCCTTACACAATATCTCAAACCACTATTGGGTTTTGTCTGGGCCAGACTGCAGGACACGACTCAATTTTTACAGATCATTCAGGATAGCTAATTAGAACCTGGATGGCTTATGTGTTCATTGGATGTTAAGGCCTTGTACACCAGCATTCCACACTGGGCTGGTTTACAGGCCTTACAGTACTGGTTAGACACAGCTTCCCTGTATTCACCTGGGTTCAATACCCTACTTATTTGCATGACAGAACACGTTCTCAATAAGAATGTCTTTTACTTCCAAGGGCAATGTTTTTGGCAACTCCAGGGTACGGCTATGGGAGCATCATTTGCTCCCATATATGCTGATCTGTTTATGGCATTCTTTGAGGAATGCATGATCTATGATCCATTACATAATATCTATTTAGTGGAAATTGATATATGGTGCAGATACTTGAATGATTGCTGGATGGTGTGGTGGGCAGATGCCAGGTATCTGCAGGAATTTGTTGAATATCTTAATCATAATATCTGGGGGATTGAGTTTACAGTAACATTTGATCTTGTAAGCATCAATTTTTTGGATGTCACAGTCATCAGGAATCGGGATCATACACTAAACAGGAGGATTTACCATAAATATCCTCAATACAACACCTTATTGCATGCTTCCAGCATGCACCCACACCACACCATCCGCAACATCCCAAAGTCACAATTTATGCACATGAAACGCCTAAGTTCCACACAATTGGATTATGACAGAGCCAGTTTAGATCTTTATCATAGATTTGCTAACAGAGGATACGGACACCTGGACATTATCAGGGCTTGGACCCGGACTACTAACACTGACAGAAATACTTTATTACAATATAAAATACAGGACAGTTACACCCCAGACTCTATTGTCAGGTTTGTTACTACTTTTGGCAGAAATTCAAATGCTATTAAGGGAATTGTTAACAGACATTGGAACATTCTTATGGCCAATGAACACTTGAGGTCCATACTGGGTTCACAGTGTCGATTCTCATTTAGAAGAGGCAAAACATTGGGTTCCATATTTTCTTATTTCAAACATGTAGAAAGTGGGGAAGCCATATAAAACAGTTGACTATGTCTGGTGATGAATTAGTGGGTACATTCCCCTGTGGTCATTGTGGTTCCTGTAAACAAGTCAGCAAACTTAAACAGTTCACTAGTCACAATACTAGTAGGGTATATCAGTGCAAAATGTTTGGTAACTGCAGTGGCAGCTGGGTGGTCTATCTGGCAACCTGTCGGTGTCAAGCCTTTTATGTAGACCAGACCTCTAGACCACTCAGAACACACATTAATGAACACAGATCTGATATCAAAACCCAGAAAGAAACCAATGCTTTGTATCGCCATACATTGAAACACCCCGATGCACAATTTACTTTCCTGGTTATAGATAGGATTATTGGTGATCGTAGCAATCCTCAGGGATGGCACAATATACTCAACCACAAAGAAAAATACTGGATCATCACATTGGGTGCGTTGTTTTCACCAGGACTCAATGACCATTTATAACCACAATTTTTATGAATGGAACATTTTGCTATTGCCCATTTATTTTATTTTATTATTTTTTGGTATATGTTTTGAACATTGTCTTGATGGTTTTGTTTCATTTATTGTTTGCCCATTAACAGTGCATACATTCTATTCCTGTGGAAATTATTGTTCTGGGGGACATTTGTGTACATTAATAGTGCACATATATATGTTTTATTCCTGGGCAAAATTTTTTTTGGCATTTTTGTCTCCAAATGGTCATTTATATTTATTTTTGTATTTTATATATGTATTTTGTTTTCTTTCACTTGTTTTTCTTTTGATTTCAATTCATGTATTAGTACCAGTGGTAATATATCTTGGATCTCATTGGTGGGGGTCGTCTATAAATATTCATGAGGTTTACTGTTGTATCTTTAACTTATTTCTACACTGAAGAAGGCATTGTTCTGCCGAAACCGGTCTGAATAATAAATTATAGTCTGATACCTATGTATCATTCTTAGTGTTTTTTTTTTCTCATCTGATACATTTTTTGCTGGCCTCCTGTTGTTAATATTGAATACTTTGGCCATGCATTGACTTACGTGCATAGCAGCATGTTTGGTTCTGATAAGTGGTACCCCATAGGTCCAGCGGTGTTACATAAGCTGTGGCTTGCAATTTCAAATGTTTGTTTTTCTTCTTATGAGGTAGCATTATTTAGGGCTGCCTTTCTGCTGGCTTTTTGTGGGGCATTTAGATGGTCTGAAATGATTCAGCTAAACAAGAAGAAAGGTCAACAGGCAGCTTTACCAGTGGCACATGTACATTTGCTTGGGAAGGACTCGGGTTTATGTGGCTAAATCCAAAACAGATCAAGAAGGCAAAGGTCAGTGGGTAAGAGTGGTTACCCCAAAGGGTTTGGTATGAGACTTGACTAAAGTGCTACTAGAGTAACACAACTATGGGGTAGGTCAGATGGTCCATTCTTTTGTCATCAGCAAGGTGAACCTCTGATGCAGTATCAGGTGAGAGCAGTTTTAATGGAAGCAATCAAGTTGAGTGGCCTAGACTCAGATAAATATATATTACATTCCTTTCGAATAGGTGAAGCCTCATATGCACATGCAATGGGAGCTTCACAGACCGACATTATGAAGATGTTCAGGTGGAAGTCCAATGCTTATAAAGGCTATGTAAGGTGTAAATGGCTTTAACTCTTGTCCTTTGTATTTCAGCTCTCACGTCTTTGAATCGGAAATGTATCTAGATAGTGGGTCATTCTTTCATTCGGAGACTTCGCTACTTTGTCCAGGGCAGGCGGGAGCTTCTCCTTCAAAGGAAGAAAATGAGCTTCTTGCAAAGCAAATTGGTTTGGTGTATCAGGAATGCAGTGGCACCATCTCAGGGCAGTAATACAGCAAGCTGCAAGAAGCGATAAATCTCCTACTGTCATTTTATTGCACCTAGGGGGTAATGAAATTTGTCAACATCCAATAAAAGAGCTAATTAGTTTGATAGTACAAGAGGTATATTGCATGCATGAATGCTGGCCACAAGCTAGTATCTGCTGGTCAGAAGTGGTACAGAGAAAAAAATGGAGGGGGCTAGGTCCATTAAAGCCGTGGAGAGAATGAGAAGGAGAATTAATAACTATGGATAAGGTGTTAAGGGGCATTAACGGGTTGTACATTCCTCACCCTGGCATTCAGGTCTGGTGGCCAGACAGGTATCATGAGGATGGGGTTCATTTATCTGAAGAAGGTTTGGGGATTTTTTATAAGGAATTGCAAGCTGGTTTAGCTTTGAAGGGCATTCACTTAGGATAGGTTGAGATGTGCTGGCGAAAGGGAGGAATATTCCTCCCGTCTGTGGCAGAAGACAGGAAGGGTAAGGGAGGCCAAGGTAAGTGGGGGGGTCACAGAACTCTTCAGCTGGACCTTCCACAGGCCAGAAAATCCCAAGGGATTGTTGCTAGGGGACTTACCAGCCTGGCAATGGCTCCTTGGCAGATTGTAAGGTGGCCCAGAGGAATTGTGATGAATTGTGAAATGAAAAAGCTGTTACAATGTGGGTATGTTGAATCAGAAGGGCTGGATATCGATGTGCTGTCTGTTATCCTCTGAGTTTAGGGGAATGCTATGAAAGAAATAAAATGGCCTCCCTAACATTCCTGCCTTGCGCACACCTCATAATAATTGACTTCTATTTGAGTAAATGGCAATAAACACATGGCTGTGGCCATTTAATCCATCTGAGGTCTCTGTGTTTTTTATTGAATATACAGCTTGTGGCAACCCTGATTTGTAAAGCATGCAACTTTGATACATTTATTGTCAATGGTGCCAGGGAATGATAATGTTCTGAGCTGTTTTTTGGATATGGCTCAAAGGTTGATATGGATCATTAAATGAACTATGAACACTATTTGATATGGAGCATTAAATGAATTGAACACTATGTTAAATGTTTTCTAAAAGATCATTCTGTTGGTATCGGTGGCAAGGTAAGATATTGGTGCACTAAACTTTATTAAAAGCAGGTAGAGCTGTACCAGTCTCAGACAACAACGGCTGGCAAGCCAATCACAGCAAGCCGTCATTTGTCTGAGGCAGGTCAGCTTGGACTCAGGTTTCAGTGGGGGGAGGGGGGAGGTGGAGAACAGGTAGGGTCAGGATAGGTAGGAGGGCTGAGGTGGGCTGGGCTGTCCAGGGGAAGGGTTGAAAAGCTGGGAACAAAGCAAATCAGTAATTTTAACCTCTACTTGGCAGCTTGTCCCACCCTACTCACCCCCTTGTAAAAGCAGGGGTGCACTTGTCAGTTAGTTTAGGACCAGGTAAGGTACTTAGGGAACCCGGTGACCTACAAAGGTGATCGCACTAGGTGTCATGAAGGAATTTCTGTTTTTGCCTACTGGGTTTTTCAGGTTTTCACCTTCTCCTCTGGGTAAGATAGACAGGGTAGGCTAGATTGTCGCAGTCATGTAAGCGGAAGACAGGAAAGGTAAGGGAGGCCAAGGTAAGTGGGGGTGGGTCACAGGACTCTTCAGCTGGACCTTCCACAGGCCAGACAGCCCCAAGGGATTGTTGCCAGGAAACTTACCAGCCCAGCAATGGCTCTTTGGCAGATTGTAAGGCGGCCCAGAGGAATTGTGATGAATTGTGAAATGAAAAAGCTGTTATGATTTGGGTATGTTGAATCAGAAGGGCTGGATATTGATGTGCTGTCTGTTATCCTGTAGGTTTAGGGGAATGATATGAAAGAAATAAAATGGCCTCCCTGACATTCCTGCCTTGCACACATCTCATAATAATTGGCTTCTATTTGAGTAAATGGCAATAAACACATGGCTGCAGCCATTTAATCCATCTGAGGTCTCTGTGTTTTTTATTGAATATGCATTTGATTTGTAAAGCATGCAACTTCGATACATTTATTGTCATTGGTGCCAGGGAATGATAATGTTCTGAGACGGTTTTTGGATATGGCTCAAAGATTGATATGGATCAATAAATGAACTATGAACAGTATTTCATATGGAGTATTAAATGAAATGAACACTATGGTAAATGTTTTCTAAAAGATCATTCTGTTGGCATCAATGGCAAGGTAAAATATTGGTTTACTAAACTGTATTAAAAGCAGGCAGAGCTGTACCAATTTCAGACAAATGTAGTTCCTGCAGGAGGTCACTTCCGAAGGAAATTATTGTCTAACATGCACACGCAGTCAGTATTTTGGCATACAAGGCATGGTCACACTACAGAGCATTACTGAATGTATCCAGACAGTGAAAGTGTGCCTCTAGCAGCCCAGATACACTCTGAAATGTTTCTGACTTGTGATAGTGCACTGTTCTACCCCTGGTCTGTTTCAATGTCTGGATTTCTGATTAGTGTCATAAATCAGAAATCCAGGGCATTGCAGGTACCACCAATAAGATGACCCAGTGGAAAGTTACCCCTCGCAGCCAATTGGTAAAGGTCAAAAGTGTGCCATATGTAGAAGTCCAAAGAACTGCATAGGTGGCCTGCATACAAATTGTAAATGATACCCTGTGCGTTACAGACTGCCTGACAGTTGATGGAATAATACCCTTACTGGTTAATGTATCTTCTTCACAGTTCCCCAAGTTTGACCTTAATTTTAGTATAGGCACATTCTATGGCCCTAGTACCTTAGGTTAAATGGGTTGTATCACCAAACTCTCAAACAGTGTTGTCTGTTTTCTCTGGGATATGTGAGTACCACATATATTCCCCCACAAGCTGAAGCATGGCATTCAGAAACTGATGGAATAATTCTTGAGGCAGATGTTTGATATATTTCCACTTTGTTCCCAGTAGGTTGTTGAAAGGTAAGTATAACTAATATACATAAAGCCACACATACCTTTGTTTCCCATGGGAGAGGTACTCCATAACTTCATGGGGCTGTAACTATGGCTTACATAGCTCCATGATCTGTTGGAAGATACCCCATCAACATGGTATAAGTCCACTATGTCAGTATCATGGAGGGCATAAAATGTTAAGTGCAATTGGATAATCTGCACTTCCATAGTTAGTGCCATGCACCGTCATACAAAGCAGCTGCAATAAAAGCCTCCTGCAAATGCTCATTTTCTATGTCTGTGGTGACTTCAAGCATAACTATGCAATATATTCTGGCTGAACATGAGCATTTGGCCAAGTTCAAATAAAGTAGGCACAGCTTCACTGTGCAAAATTTAAACATTTCTGAATTGTTCCACCATCTTGTTTCACCTCATTATCATACATGGCACATCATTAGACAGTCATTTCTATTTAGTACAGCCAGCCATATTATTTGGCTTAGCCACATTAAGATGGATGGTTTTCTGAATCCCACACACTGTGAGCATTGCTGCTGGGTGTACAAATTCACTTAGCATGATGCAGCAAAGTTTTCATAATCCAGCCCCTATTGTGCATACATTATAAAATGTGCATGCCACAAACTATGTGAAATTAAAGCGAACAAACTAAAGCCAATAAGGAAGAAATACATGATGCTTGCACTTGATATTATTTTGTTGTTAAAATAAAATATACAGTATACTAAAACGAAAATTAATTGAATTACTGTGGAATTATATTCGTAATTCTAGGAGATCTAAGCTAAAATTTACTTTCTTGTACCAGCACAAGGAGATGTGCAATACTGAAATGAGTTTAAAAATATAGTAATTTATGAAAAAAAAAATAAAAATAGCAGAAATTAAGAACATATGATTAAAGAAAGTGATTATAATATTGATTTTAATTATTGTTTGATCAGAAGGGTGTTTACTTTTCAAATGAAAAATGAAGAATGTATATGTGCAGTAGTAATAATAAACTTCATAATGGAATGCTGAGTCAGAAGTTTGTAGAGTGATACAATAATAGATGATAGTATTTATGCTGAACAACAAATGAAATATAAGCAAAATGCTGTGATGTAACTTTTGTTTCTATTTATTTAATGAGTCCAGTGATTTATGGATTGACTGAATGAGTTCAGTGTAATTGTGAATGCTATTTGTAATGAGTATCAGAAATGTATATATGTATAGATATGTAAGAGATGATATTACCACCAAATATCATGAATGTCAAATTTCTTAGAATGCAAAATGATACAATAATATACTACCTAACAAAACCTAATTTGAAATAATAGCAATAAGTAAGAAATAATTTAAGACTTTTTTAGAAATAGATTGCAGATATTTTAAAATGATTTAGTTTAAAATAATTTTAATGAAACATAGTAACAATGTTATTAGAGGAATGTAAGAATTAGTAATTAACAGAATAATTTAAATATAAATTACAATAAAAGGTAGAGTACTAAACCATGGGGAAAAGGAGAGAAGAAAGGAATATTGCATTTTGAAAAGTGAGTGTAAAGGAAGAGGGGTAGTTTAAATAGGGAAACACAATCAAACAAGGCATGTGTTGTGCTTGTATGGGATGCAAGAAAATTATTACTTCTAAATAGTTATTGTTGAATGGTTACAAAAAAGTACATATAAGATACATGTTGTCAGAAAAGAAAGCAATATATTTGCATGGAAATGGGAATTTAAGAAAGGGAAAAGGGGAAACATGATCTCAATAATGAAAATACAACTGTAATATATATAATAACATGAGAACCAATTAAAAATATAAATAAAATATTTTTAAGGCATGCACGATATTTACAATGGATTGAAGTTTAAAAAATGGACTAAATAGTCTCTACATACTTGGTGTTGTGGACGAAAAGTGTTTGATTTTATAAACCTTGTGGAGGTTTACGTTTAATGTTGATAATTAAAGAATATGGTCTTTAGTCAACTTCTATTGATTTCTATTTATTACTTGGTATGGGAACCAAATTAGCTAAAATGCATACAAAATATTACTAAACAACATGAAAGGAAGTTTCATAATGGGTGGGTATTTTAAATGCTGATTTAATAAAAAGGAAAACTGGGTAGACTGTGGCTACTAACAGGTAAAAAGTCATAGGCAACCAAAGTAAAAATCCAGAGCACACAAAAGGTAAGCATCAGTTAAAACTGAATGCCACAATAGAACCAGAATTAAATTAAAATATGTCTATACTGTCTGTTCTTAAGGCTAGAGCCCAAACATGATAAATTGTGTTGCTTGTTTTAGTTGTAAAACACTTTTTTAATGAGTAGAAACTTGTATTGTATAATAATATTTTGTAATTGAGTTGTTGATGAGGAATTTGTACATAATTGATTGATTTGGCTGTTTTATTTAAACTGTGTGTTTAGTTGGGTTTAACTATTCTGATGAAGTCTTAGAACTGTCAGGGACAAAGTCACTCAATAAACTGGAGATTCTTTGTTGTTTAGCTTTTGTGTGCTCTGGATTTTTACTTTGGTTGACTATGACTTGTTACCTGCTAGTGGCCACAGTTTACCCAGTTTTCTATTTTCATTGGTTTTGGTTTCCTGGGTTGCCTTTTGCTTGATTTATTAAAATGAAAATGAGTGAAACAAAAGAGTCAAGGATTCCATCTACAGCAAAGGTTTTAAAAAAACTGGATTGAAATACTAGATTAGAAGATACATTTTATTTAACAGGCAAAGAATCATAAAATATTTCCATTATTCATAAGTATTTGCTAAAATAATGATTATGGCAAATTAACATCTAAAGTAGCAAAATTATAAACTTATTATATGACCTTTCTTTGATCACAATGACATAAGCTTTAAAATGGCAAGAGTTACTAGAATCTGCACATATTTAATAAAAAATGACTATAAAATATGGTTTAAAATGAAATAGAATAACTTATAAAATTCAACAATAGAGAAAATAATGACTAGAATCTAGTTTAGAATAATTTAAAGACTTATTTTTGTGGAAAAAACAATATCCCAGTGTAGAGGTAAAATTAAACAATAAGAAAATGAAATGGTAGACATTCAAAATAAATTAAATATTGCAAAACCTAACATAACGGAGACAAAACATTATTAAAGCAAATAAATTCAATAGTGAATATCACATTCTATCCTCTCTCACAAAACAGCTGCAGCATTAAAACCAATAAAACTTCAAAGTTATTCAATGACACATAGGGAATGCATAATTTAATTAAAATATCTAAAATAGTATCCAGTTCAAATCAGACAGAAGTTAATAGAAACATTAAGAGTATCAAAACAAAAACAGAAATATGAGAAAATGTATCTCAATGTAACAACCACTATGAAGAATTAAACAAAAAAATATAGGATGGGACATGATAAACTCTTTATTTTATTAAAAATTGCCACAGATGAACAATAAAAAATACCACACATGCCATAACCAGCTTAAATAAACCCATCAGTTTTACTGAATTTAAAAATAAAATAAAAACAAGTTAGAACAATTATAAAGCCTGAGGAGTTGGTGAAATTGTACCAGAGATGTATACTATTTTACTACAAGAAACTATTTTTCTTCTTAATGAGATTATTGCAGATATTCAAACATGGAAATCCACCACCCATTCCTGAAAATACTCACTTATTACTCCTATTATTAAGGAAAATAAATATTCTGTGAAATGTACTTAATATCAACCATTTTCCATGTTAAAAATAAACTATAAAATATTCACATCCATAATACTGATAGAATTTTAAAAAATATTGTAAACATTATAAATTATGCTCAAATAGGATTGTATAGCAAAAAGACAAGTACAAAATAAAATCTGGTACCCCATCTAACATTGGAATGTTCAGGAACTACTCTAAGGCTATCATCCTAGTATTAAGTGATAACCTGGCAAAATTTCAAGCTCCCATAAAGCCTGAGAACACTGCAGCCTACACAGAACTCTTTACAGAAACTCTAAACAAGCATGTTACTAGCTTCATAGTGGCAGCTGTACCCTCCAGGGGGAAGCACAGAACTAACTCAAAAAAAAAAAAAAAAAAACAAGCCACCTGGGTGGAATCTCAGCATTAATAGGCTATAAAGCAGAAGGAAGAAAATTATGGCAAAAATTAGGAGGCATAACACCCCGCTGGAAAAAAGCATTCTAATTAAATGAAATAAATAACTCAGAGGAAAAATAAAGTACCAGAGCCAAATGTGAGGTAAATTTGGCATCCCAGGCCAAGGACAACAACAATGCATTATTTCACTATGTCCACAACCTCAAAGACAATACACAATTGTCTGTAGAGCTCACTGTTAATGTAACCACCTATACTGAGCCAGAAGATATAGCAAACATACTGCCAGACAAATTCACCTCTAACTTTACCCCTCTCTTCCTTCAACCTCTCCTCTGGCAATATCATCAAATATAACTCCCCTACTATCACTCTAGAACAAGTCATTAGTGCATTGATGGGCCCAGAAAATATTCCAGGATCCCTTCTAAATAGCATGAAACATGACCTTTCTTGTCTCATATGAGAAGCCATGGAAAAAAATTATCATGGGAATGATCAATAATGACATATGAAACCTCCAAACACTGTACCCAAACCAATTTGGTTTTGCCAAGGCAAGTCATGCCTACTCAATCTGATGGACTTCTTGGAGAAGGTCACCAAAGCAACTGATGAGAACAAGAATGTTCACATTGCCTACCTTGACCTGGCTAACACATTTGACACAATACTGCACTTGGGCATTGTTGATAAACTCAAGATGTTAGGTATAAACCTTTATGTCACCTGGTAGATAGACAGCTGGCTCACAGACAGGACCTATGAAAATTAGAGCTGGGGAGTCAACCTATACAAAAGAGGCCAGTCACAAGTGGAGTCCCTTGAGGATCAGTCCTGGGATTGTTCCTTCTTGGCATTTACTTCTCTGAAGTCAAGGTGACTGTCAATGGCATCTGGCTGACTAAATTTGCAGATGATTGCAAATTAGCAGGAGTCATAGAATCCTCCACCAACATAAATATTATTCAGAAAGGGCTGACACAGACAAAAAAAAACTTGTGTCAGAGCCATGAACTAAAACTAAATGTCAAGAAATGCATAATAGTATCCTTTGGAAAGTCATCCACCCCTAGTAATTATCATTTTGACAGGACACCCCAAGAGTTGTCTTTGTAATCAGGGACTTGGGAACATACTTTGACATTAATCTTATAATTAATTATTATAATAATAATTAATTATAATTAATTAATTGCAAAGACATGTGACTAGAGTGTTTTTCCCCAGGCCTCTGCTGAAAATTGGCTTTGTTCCAAGTTGGACTTTCCTGGTAAACAAATGTAAAATCTAATAAAATAAAATAAATAAAATAATCTAGCCTTTCACCATCTCATGTCTACAGTAGTGAGGAAATCATTGTATGTTGTGCAACTTATAAACATAGGCTTGGCATCTAGGTCCAAGAAGGTAATTGTTCCTCTGTATGCAGCATTCATCAGACCTATCATTAAATACAATGCTCTCTATGTTATGTACCTAACCAAGAACATCCAACAATTGGAATGACCACAGAGGTTCCCCACTAAAAAATGCAGGACATAAGTAACATGTCCTGTGCAGACAACCTGAAAGCCCATATCCCTGTATTCTGTCTTTTACAAGCTGTTGAAAGGAGATCTATGTCTAGCATACAGGATATTGTCAGATTCCACACCAATGGACCTCTTTATAATCACAATGCAAACACTACAAGCATACCCATTTTTAAGACATAAACCTTGCTGTGATATAAATAGTATCTGCTGAAAAGACAGGTATGTATCCCAGACACTATCCTTTCTCTGGAACAGGCTCCCCATCCATGTGAAGCAGAGTTCCTTCCTAACCCAATTTAAATGTAACTTGGACAATTGACTGGGGAACAGGACATTTTTCTCGAGTTTGGGATGTATGTCTCTAATGGAAATAGGCAGCCTCTATATGCCTGTATCTCCCAGGCCCCTACCTGTAAGTATTTTATCTCCTAAGACCATGCTTACACTTATCAAGGGTACCAGAACTTGTCAAATATTTGGGGTGTATGGGTAGCTTAAAAAGGCCCTTGTGATCATTAGCCTAGTGCACACCTATGACCCAACAAACAGGGAAGTAAGAAAATAGTATTAACACTAAGAAATGTAACCAACAATAATAAAAATGAAATAATATTCATAAGTCTAGACACTGAGAAACCATTCAACTAATTAAGGTGTTATTTATTTAATACCTTTAACAACCTTATCTTTTTGTCACTGACTGTTGCATTCAGCGCAGAGTCTTATCAATTAAGTGGTTCTAAATGTAATAACTAGCTCAATAAATAACAATATTTTAGCTGTAAAAATGTGTATCAGAACACTAGCTCCCTGTTTCAAAACTGTGGGCTCCCCTGCTACACCTTGGTAATACATGCTAACCCTAATGTTAACCCTGCTCCTAACCTTATTGTGTATCTTAACTTTAAAATAGCCCTTCCCATGACACTACCGTTATACAAGTCAGCTTAGGCACTCACCACATATATGTGCATGTGCACATACCCATACACAAACTCTCACACAGAAGCTAAATTTATCCCCTAAGCTAACCCTGACCTTAAGCCTAAACACTCACAATCACCTGCAATTTATCCCCTTACATAACCCTTACACTACCACTCTTGTACAAACACAAGCAGCTAGAAGACATCTCACTTAACCTTTTCAGGAAAGCAAACATCTGATGAAGCATCTGTTTGATAAACATAATGTTCACACAAACAACCCTGCACTTCTTGCTGACAACAAAACCAGCGGTCAAAAAAAAAAACACATCATCTATATATATATATATATATATATATATATATATATATATATATATGTGTATATATATATATATATATATATATATATATATATATATATATATGGGTCTACTATGTTAGGTTGAAGTTTCAGTACTTGAAACTTCACTAGTAAGAACCCAGTTGTTCAAAGTACTGAAAATTTGAAAACTGACTATGGACATTGCAATACAGTGCGGAATTGGAATAGTGAGCTTGGAGTTGGTATATTTAAATAGGGGCATTTGGGGGATGCAGGGGGGCTTTCCCCCCTGAAAAAGCATGTTTTTGGTATATTTTTTTTATTTGTGATTTGATCAGGCACCTAGACTTCAGTGAAAGTGCACTTTCATTGAAGTAGGGTTCTACTTTTCATTTTCAGTTAAGTGAAAATTATTTGTAAAGTAGTATATATATATATATATATATATATATATATATATATATATATATATATATATATATATATGTATATTTGAATTTATAAAATAAATGACTACAAAATATTGTATTTTTTCTCCATGGAGTAGAGATGAGCTAGAAATCAAAGATGACAGAGGATAGAACTTTGACAATGTTTTTTAAAAAAGTTTGCACAAATTTTGTAAAAGAAGACGAAAAACTACAACACTATAGCTTTCTAACTGTAAACTGGTCATCATCTGGTTTAATAAAAATATTTATGATAACACTAGCTTCCAGTTTTAGAACAGTGGATCTATTTATTATTATTATTTAGATCAGGACATATGAAATTTTATGTGGAACTAATCTGGAAGTGAATCAGGGCCAGAGGTTTTCTTCTTAGTCACAGAATTTATTATTTCCTTTATTTTATCCAACTAAAGTTTTAATATTACTTCCTTGTCAGTATTTATGAGTATATTATTTAGAAAGTCATATTTTTTATGATGGTTGGTAATAATACAATAAAAAAATCTATGGATCTTTGATTTTGGGTATAATTGATCCTCAAAATATGACTTGATTAACTGTGTCTTTGATTTGTTTTTGGTTAGTTACAGTGTTAGTGATGCAACAGGTAGCACACTAACCTTTGATACTGAAGGCAGTGGGTTGTATTTCCTCACCAAGTAGATTGATTTCAGTACAACATAAATGGGTGTTACACTCCCGACTGTGCCATACTTTGAATGAGACATTAAACCAAGGTCACATCTGAGTTAGTGGTAGCTCAGGTGGATATAAAAGATCCTTCAACACCTATTGAAAAGATTAGGGCCCCTTTATTATGCACAACTCTATACAAATTTACATATTCAAATATTTACAAAATTACATTAAATTTACATTCCTCTATCATTTACAACTTTTTGTTTCATATTTGTAAAGAGTTCTCTCCTTTTGTCATAACCACCATTTGATTTTCCATACTATGTATGGTAACATCCAATTTCCAGGAAATGTAATCTCATGCAGTATTTTTTTCCATATTATCCATACAAGACATTTTTATTTCCAAAGTTTTGGCATATTTCTTACTACATTTCTCATAAAATCCATATTCAACAATATCCATGTTTATCAGGGATGGCACAGTGGTAGCGTTGTCCCCTCCCAGCAAGAAGTTCTTTGGTTTGATTCTTGGCCGGAGTGTCTTCTGTGCAGAGTGTGCATATTCTCTTTACATTTGTGTGGGTTTCCTCTGGGTGCTCTAGTTTCCTCGCAGGTCTCAAAGACATGCATCTGGAGCTTTTCTCCCTGGACCACCACAGAAAATTGGCTTTGTTCCAAGTTGGACTTTCCTGGTAAACAAATGTTAAATAAAATAAATAAATGAATGTGTTTATAATCTCAGATTTCTATCACAATATTATTTTCTATTATTTTCCCATTTGTTTTACTCTTTTACATGTTAGAAAAAACATAGTCTACCATTTCTAATTCACCACAAAAAACAACATGTCCTTTCATTTACTTTTTGTAAGGCATATTTCCTTTCACAAGCAATCTATTAATTTTTAGCCTCCATAAGAAATCTTGACATACAACATTCTTCATATTTCATTTATTTCTTTGTTTTATGGCTTTTATTTTTCTTCCATTAGATGTCACCATGGGTTCATGCAGTAATTTTACATCATTATATGTTCATATCATATTTCCTATTGTCTCCTATTTTTTCTATACTTAACTTCCATACTTTTTTGTCTTGATACATCTTTATTTCTTGTTTTTGAAATTCTTTCTCCATTTGATTTAATTTCATTAATTTGCATTCCCTTTCATATTTTTCTTAAATAGTCTTACTACCAACTTCTCTTCTTTTCCATTTATCCATTTTAACACCCTGTACAGATTAACTACCAAAAAGAATGAAAAAGATGGTGATAGTTCCAACTCAACTCATTTTATTAGCACTTTCGTCTACTATTATAAGCAAACTTCATCAGACATCTACCATTCATTCACACAATTTTAAATAACATGTGTAGACATGATGTCACACTACTTCCTTAAAATCTTAAAGTTGTACTCCAGAATAAAAAATACTTGTCAGTAAAGAACATACCCATCTATAACACGATATAAAATACATTGACAAATTATACAATTTTTTACAACAACTCTTCTCATCTCTCTAATGATTTCAACTTTAGTACACATTTCAAAAAACTATAGTCATTTAAACCTGGGGAAGCTTGGACATTTAATCTGAGTTGCCACAACAATTCTCACTCCTCTAACTTTAGTGACCAAGGTCCCCCCGATATCATATTGAACTTGGTTGATCACCAAGTAACGGAACTGGTGGTCAGAATAATCAATAATATGCCTAGCTAGGGCATTTGCATGGTTGGCCTTAGAAATATTATCATGAAGTTCATAGAGGCGCTGTTTAAAACAATGCTCCATTTTTCATATATAATAACTTGGGCATAATTGGCATTGAGCCAAGTATATTATTCATTTTGTTTTACATGTGTATTTCCCATTGATATTCTAAATTCTATTCCCAATGTTAAATTTGTGGTGACTTCTATAAATTTACAATTGTGGCAATGGCCACAATTTTTTATACCCCTCCATGGTATGTACAGTTTCCTTTTAAGTCCTAACAAGTTTTTTAAATTCAAGCCACATTTAAAAATAATCCTGGGTACATCACCCAATCTCTGATAAATCCTTTGTCTTCTTTTATTAGAGGTCAGTTTTTAATCAGAATACTCCTAAGTGCCCTGGTATCATTAGAAAAGGAGGTGATAAAACTTAAATTGTATGTAGGATTAGCTACATACTGTCTTGTAGAGACACCCAACATTTGTTTACTTGGTGTTTGACACATTCCACATTCTATTCCCCTATTCAAAATTGCTACAAAATGTCTCACCTGCCTTTTTCTGGTGACTTCCTTAATGACATCATCCACCAAACATGGTGGGTATGCCATCTTAACAAACATCTGTGTATGAAGTTCACATTCTTTATGATAGTCATCATCCAAAGTCACCATTCTAGCAGCTCTGACTACTTAATCACAGATCTTTTTTGGTGATTAGGGTGCTAGCTGCCAAAGTGGAAAAATGTATTCAAATATGTTGGTTTTCTATAGACGCTGGCAATGTAGCTACCCTTGATGATATCCTTGGACAATCTCAATCCAGATAAGGGATAGAAGTCATGTCAAATGAAAATGTGAACCGTAAAACACTTGTTAGTGAAGAAATTTCATTAACCGATTATTTTTATCCTGTATAGATTCAAGGAAGTCCTATATACTATAGGGTTCAATAAACCCAAACCTCACTCCTCCTTATACATATGTAACACTCCTATTTTAACTGGGTTTAACCTTGATCCCCATATAAATCTAAAGATTATTTCAAGAAATTCTCTTAGTGTCATATAGATGTATGTATGATATTTTTCCCATCCATATTGTATTAATTAATTAAATGTACTTTTTTCTTATAAGACAACCTATATGTGTTCCACTTCCACATAACACTAAGCCCTTTTAAGTCTTTCAAATTTTTTTGTCATTGTTCATTTAGTATAGAATAATCACAGAAATTAAATCCTAATATTGATATCTCTTTTATTCCAGATTGTATTACTTCCAGCTATTCCTAATCTCCAAACCCCTGCATTTTACCTACTCATTATTAGTCCAACTTCTTGCATTTTTATGTACGTATTATCTCTACATTTTCTGTATATTCTTAGCCAGTAATATTATATGATCAGCATAAAACATAATAATTGGATATGAAATATCTATTTCCTGTACATATTTTTTTTTTCATTTCATTTATTTCTTTTACTACACAATTTATGGTCATTACAGACAAAATGTTACTTACTGGACATCCTTATGTTAAACCTCTATTCATCTCAATTTCTTCACTTAACCAACCATTTACTGAGAACCTAATATTAGTATTTTTATATCTAATTCATGCACATTTTTTAATTTGTATATTACAATTGTATCCTTCTATTATTTGTCATAAATGTTTTTGCTGTATTGACTCAGATGCTTCATCTATATCAGTCACCATTAATGTTTGATTCTTTTTGTTCTTTTTTTATATCATCCACCATTTCCCTGATTACCATTAATAATCTGTGGCTTCTTCTTCCTTTAACCTCATAAAAAATGTCTTCCATTACATATTCCAATTAATGTTCTAATCCTTTTTGTATTATCTTCATAAATATCTTATAATCAGTATTCTTCAACATCGGTAGCCTCTAGTTTTTTATTTCATTCTTCTCACCCTTTTTTCATATAAATCACATAGTCCCCTACATATTTTTGCTTAACAAATACTTGCCAATTAGTTATTCATTAAACACTTCCAACAAAATTTCCTTCTGCCTTGTATCAGATTGTTATATATTAAATATCCTATACCATCTGCTCCTGTTGCTGAATTTATATTTATTTATATCTTAAATCCATAAATGTAATTTGTTTTTTCCAATTCTTTATTTATTTTCTTCTGTAAACTACTTCATCCTCCAATTATTTTTCTTTATCTTTCTTTTTTACCATCTCTTTAACATACTGTACTATAATATTCTTAATTCATAATATTTCTTTGTTCTCTGTTTTATTTTTCATTTCTCTCATTATATCACTATCTTCCTTTATTTTTATTCATATATGACCATGCTTCTTCCTTTTTACCTTGTAAAAATATTTTTGTTTATATAATAAATCTTTATTTTTTTCTTGATTCTTTTGATAAATCTCTGTTTCTTTTCTTATATATTTCCTTTCATTTCTGTCCAGAATGTATAAAACAGTTTTTTGCATTTTTCTATATTTCTTTTTGTTTATTTGTCTTTTTCTATTTTACCAGATTAAATACATTATTTTATATTTCTCTTTAAATATTATCCACCATTCTGACCAGTAAGTATAAAAATCTCTATTAGTCAAATGTTCTTCCCATAATTTTATTATATCTTTTTACCTTTCTCATTACAGTCTTTTTCATTTATTCTCTTTATTCCTCTCCCAATTTTTATATGCTCTTTATCCTCTTCTATTTCTATTTACATAGCCAAATTATCTGAAACTCCTGTTTCTACCATGCATTCTATCACTATTTTTAGAGTTTAGATATTTCTGTTTTCAATTTTTCTCTTATATATGTACTTTTAATCACATTCCATAACTTTAAATGCCTACATTTTATGATTTCTTCCATGATTTTCTTATTCAGTCTCTCTCTTTTTTGCTTTTTACATCTTAAGTCACAATTGAAATCTTATGTTATTATACTAACCATATTTAATATTCAATAATCCAGCATTTCTTGGAATAATTTATCTTTACATGTTACATAAGCATATATTGCTATGTCTATAAACTTTCCCTTCCCACCTAAAGTCAACTACTCTTAATCTTCTTAGTCTAAGTAATATCCCTCACTGGTAAGATCAGACCATAAACTAATCTCACTGGATATTCACATCCCGACCCCACCTCCTGCCCAGAAAACCACAGTGAAAAACTTCTCTAAAGCAAATTTCACACTGCTCAAAACCGAGGTGGAATCCTTCAAAGCCCCTGGGCCTGTGGAAAATATGTCCCAGACTGCAGAATCCTTTATAAACGCATTCTATGAACACCTTCAGGAATGCATGGATCATGCAATCCCAAATAAAACCAAGATCCAATCCTCCAAAGGCAGACGTCCTGTCTGGTGGACCCCAGCCATAAACAAACTATACAATAGAAGGAGGAAGCTACTACATGATAAAGCAAAATCCCAAACAGGGAAGGCATCTTTGATCAGTATTAGCAAAAAACTATGGGCACTCATAAAATCGTCTAAGGCCAGCTTTGAGAGAAAAATTGCACAGGACACTAAGGATAATCACAAGGCTTTCTTTAGTTATGTTAGGAACCTGGGTGGGAAGTCCCAGATATGCTCAGAATTAGTCCAAAATGACAAAAAATACACCAACCCACAGACATTGCCAACATCCTAGCTGACAGGTTCAGTGTAAACTTCTCCCCCCTCCCCACCAAAAGGGCAAATATCTATCCCAGCAGAGTGCTGCCCCCCTGACATCTCAGATGCTCAGGTAAGAGCCGCCTCTCCAAAGCAAAAACACAGCATCAATGGGACCAGACAGTGTCCCGGGCTGCGTCCTACATGAACTCCAAGAAGAGCTAAACCCAAACATAAAACTACTGTTCAATCTCAGCCTTACTACAGGATATGTACCCAAAAAGTGGCGTACAGCAACAGTGGTCCCTCTCCACAAAGGTGGTGCCTCATTGGATCTTGGAAACTATCACCCCATAAGCCTGACTAGCTTGGTCTGCAAAGCTATGGAAAGGATAATCATGGACCTCATAAATAAAGATATTGGGGACCTACAGACACTGTATCCTACCCAGTTCGGCTTTGTTAAGGGCAGATCCTGCCTCTTAAACCTGGTCAATTTCTTTGAAACAGTCACCAAGGCCATTGACGAGGGGAAGGTGGTCCACACAGCCTACCTGGACCTCACAAAAGCCTTTGATACAATACCCCACTCGGGCATTATAGATAAGCTCACCAGCTTAAATATAAACCCCTATGTCACTAGGTGGGTTGCAAACTGGCTCAAGGACAGAACCCATATGGTTAGAATTGCTGGAGCCATGTCAGACTCCAAACCAGTTACAAGTGGCGTCCCACAAGGCTCAGTCCTGGGACCTCTCTTGTTCGGTATATATTTCTCGGAGGTGCAGGCCAACACGGAAAGACTGTGGCTGACCAAGTTCGCAGATGACTGCAAACTGGGCACCATAATCGACTCTCCAGCCAACACAAGCATCCTCCAAAAGGGCCTCATAGAAACAGACAACTGGTGCCAGAGCCATGGCCTCAAGCTAAATGCCAAAAAGTGTATAGTCATCCCCTTTGGCAAAACAAAGTGCCCACAAATTACCACATAGGCGGTAATCCATTAAGTACAGAAGAAGTAATTAGGGACCTGGGGACCCAAGTTGATAGCAATCTCTCATTTGACAACCACGTGGCCAAAGTGGTTAGAAAAACATTTTATATAGCCCACCTAATCATGAAGGGATTCACATCTAGATGAGGGGAGGTCATCGTGCCTCTTTACTCATCCCTCATCAGGCCCATAATTGAGTACAATGCCCCTTTTGGGATGTACCTTACCAGACACCTGCAGCAACTGGAAAGACCTCACCAAGAGGATCAAAGGGCTCAAACAGATGCCACATGCTGCCCGGTTAAAGAAACTCCAGCTCTACTCAGTGGCATACCGCCTGCTCAGAGGCGATCTGTGCCTGATGTATAAAGCCATGTCCAACCCAGAATTAATGGACATGCTGCACCTCAGAAAATCCAAATCCCATCGAGCTACGCACTCGAGAGACTTGAACCTCAGCACTGAAATAAATAGGACATGCTGGAGGGACAGTTTCATAACCCAGAGGCTCCCTTCACTCTGGAATAAAATCCCAGTCCAGGTTAGGCAGAGTCCCTCATTGACTCTCTTCAAGAGGAATCTCGATGAGTGGATGGGAGATGGTAGGTTTACCCTGGGTATCACTTCTGTGTCACTGTTAGACAGAGGCACAGTATACTAACCCCGAAAAAGGACATAGCAAAATTAATTTAAAATGGGTGGCGAAAGCCAAACACACTCTGGCTAGGTATATAAATGCCCTAGGGCAGATAGCCTAGTATGAACCTATGAACCTATGAATCTATAATTCAATTGTTTTCTTATCCTATATAACTATCTCTGACATGTTTCTCTACCCAAATTCCATGTTATACCTTCTGTCCATAAAATATCTGTCTGTTCACTTTCTTCTTCATTTAAACCTCCTAACATCCTTTATTACTATTAAATCTACCTTACACTTATTACACTATTCTAAGATCCCAATCCTTCTTGCTACATTATTTATATATTATTAACATTGATAAATACATTTCTAAGATTATTTACTTCTCTTATCCTTAATTTGCAATCATTTATATATTTATCCATTTATTTTCTATTTTACTTTCAAACTCACACCCTGGAATTTTCTTTTCCTATCTTTAACTCTTTTCCAATGGAATTTTTCTTTTTAACCATTTTCTAATCTATATCTTCACCACTAACCTATGACCCATGTTCCATTGCCCTTTTTATCTTTTTGTTTCTCAATCTCATTTTCTTCTTCTACATTAGTGTCATTATTCTCCCTTTTATATTTTTGTTGTTCTTCTTGTTGAAATTGAGCCTTATTATGTATCTCTCCTCTAATCTGTCCCTCTGTATTAAGTTATGAATATTTCTCTTTCTCGCAACCCATCTATAAATGTCCTATTTGCATTTATAACAGTTTTTCACATTTTCTTGCATCAGAACCAATCTACCCACATAACTAACATTTCTTCTTGTCACAGTCACTTACAAAATATGTCTCTCTCTCCCACAAAAAAAAACAAAAAAAAACAAAAAAACAAAAACAACAAATAAAAAACATGTTTTCGGTTTTCCTCAGTCCTTACCAACAAGTCTATGACCTTCAACATTGATCATACTAGGAATACATGCAATTTTTCCATTTTCAAAATTGCATTACAATCCAAAACCCCTATCCAAAGTCCTCTATTATCAAACATTTTAAAAATGTCCTTTACTTATTTGCAAAACTTCATTAATGAATATTTTTAACAATTTCTCTTTCAGTTTCTCTATGAAATTGTATATTAACTTTTTTGTGTTATATGAAAAAAGTCTTTACAATATATTTATTCCATGGATACATTTATTTTCTTTTTTTTTCATATTCTCCCAAAGAATGTCCTAATACTACAGCTGTCTCAAAGAAAATGTCACAATAAGCCTATTTCCTAAACAAACTAAAACTTCCTATCTCCTGTTACTTGATTCCCAAAGGCACAACTATCTTGTCCCATATTTCATACCTGTCCATTTCTAGATCTTCTTCATTCTGAATTCTACCTATGCATTTCTTCTTTGCCATTAGTTCTGTCTTCTTCCTCTCTCTTTCTTCCTTCTGTTTTTCAACTACTTCTGCATATGTTTTTCTCTTAAGCTCTTGTCCCTCTTCTTTATCAATTATTTCCATCATTCTCCCCCAAGATACACCATTCTCTGTCTCTGGCTCACTCTGGTAGAGTAATTCTACCAAAAATCGCCTACAACCTTCCCAACTGGAGGGTTGCAATAATATCATCTTCCTGATGTTGCCAGTCTCCCCTTTAATCCTTAAACAAATCATGTTGCAAAACATCTTCCACATCTTTTGCCTGGTCACCCTCACACTTCTCTGTACCGGATATCTTCTCCCCCTTTTCTGATAACAAAACTAAAAAGTCAGCATTTGCCTCTACTGCACACTCATCCATTGCTATGTTTGAGTGCCAATCTTCTAGCTGCCACTTAGCCAGTCACAGAACATTTGCTCTCACACATCAGCCACATGCACCAGGAGTGTTGTAGTGGTAGGAAATGTTCCCCAATGTCCTGGCCAAATTTCCCCAGTGGTATAAATTCAACCCCAGATCTCCCTTGAAAAGAGACTACTAGTCCTGTGGATTAGTCTGGTTATCAAAAAAAAAAAGATATGCAATAGATGCTTACCATCTCTATTTAAGTAATCATATTTCTGGACCAACTTAACTATCTGTAGGTGTTACTGCTATAAATTTTCCTTTATGCCATTTTGAATGATTAATCATCTGCTGATATGTTTATTGTAATTTGTTGCAAACTGTTGTGTGATTACTGGGGATTTTTCTTGTGCAAAATTATAGCTCTTGTACAGAAATTATTTTTGTTTTTCATTTTTCATGACTTTTTATGACTAAGAAGTAAAATCATCCAGAATATGAGCTTTAAAATAACTTGACTTATGGAAGAAATCAGTTGATTTTCATTTGATTTCAGAGTTCATAACTATGAATGTTAATAATTGTATTTTTCATAAATAATACTTTTACAATTGGAAATACTATTCATTTTATTGATTTGAATTTGAGGAACAGGATAGAATAGTGATGCCATTGAATTTATTTTATTATCAGCCTTGAATCACAAAGGAAAACTAAATATATGTATTTATATCAATAGCTATCAATTTCTCTATCTATATAATAGTCACTGAGTTTGACCAAAAGACAAATCATCAAACAAACTCATTAGTGCTTACCATTAATGGCAACTAAAATCAATGATAAATGGCAAGGAACAGGATAGAATAGTGATGTCATTGAATTTATTTTATTCTCAGCCTTGAATCACAAAGGAAAAATAAATATATGTATTTATATCAATATCTATCAATTTCTCTAGCTATATAATAGTCAGTGAGTTTGACCAAAACACAAATCATCAAACAAACTCATTAGTGTTTACCATTAATGGCAACTAAATCAATGAAAAATGGCAATTACAAATGCAAACCAATAGGTCATATTTGTGATTACAAAAAGAAAAAGAAAAACAACTTAAAAAAGACATAAAAAGAAAGGTAAGGTACCACCATAAAAATTGTTGTAGAAAGGTTCTTAATTTTTAAAACTATAGGTCTATAAATTTGTTGTCTAGCATTCCATGTTGAACAATGGTCAATTATTTTTGTTAACTTCTGAAAGGATAAAGCAATATTATGCATTCCTTTTATATGAGAAAATGGGGTTAATTTATCACCCAAAGAAATCTTTACAACCAAGGTTTACTAAACCTATGTGCAGTTGTAAAAAACGAGGCAATTTTAGAAAAGGGAAATAAGTGATTCCTATATTGTTTTACTTTAAAATATTTTGGATCTACATAGCTATCATCTTTCTTTATGTCTTTCAATGAATTAGAACAGCTTCTTTTACAAATTTGTCATTTTATGAGGTAATATGTATTTAACTTGACTATTTATTTTCCTATGAGGAAAATGTCTGTACTTTGTAAACAGGTGATATAAAGTGTTGTGAATTGTAGCTACTTGAATTAATATGTTCCTCTAATATTGCAGTTGGGACTGTTTATGATTATTAAACATATTTTTTATCTTGAAATATCAGAACACATTAACATAAGTAATGTCACTTTGTGTAAGACAGGATAAACATCTCCCAACCAAAAAAAAAAAAAAACATGAACAAAATAATGTTACAGTGAATTATATGGAAACTGAGGAAAAGCAACTGTCCTCACAACATCATATCAGTTGTAAATATTCAGTGAATATATAGCAGACATTGTGGCTGTTATTAATAATTGTAATACTTTAATTATATTTTACCATCTTTAGAATAATGAAAAATTATGTTAGATTTTTGTATAAATGTTCAATTTTTCAGGTAATAAAAATTTAAAGATATATTCTGTCAGCTATAATGAGGCATAGCATTTCCCTTAGCTAAGACACAAAACATTAAAAAAATGACCTAAATAAAAAGTGTAATCACACCACCCATACTATAAACTATGCAAAAAACACAATTTTTTTTTTGCCAGTGGGTGAAAACCTATATCCCCAACATAGCAGCCTCAGTGCACTATACCTCTATATAGACTATCTCTGAGGTCAAAGAAACAAAAAGAAAAGATACAATAAAGATCAAAAGCAAGACACCAAACTTTCCTCTTCTTCAAGCCATGTGTCTTCACATAATGAAGATCTGCAACAAAGCTTTGATGTACCTAAATGCAGATAATATCATTAAAAAGGAAGTTTTCAAAGCTTATATTTTAAGATCTAATATGACAAAGCACTGTGAGCAGTAGTGCACTGAGTTTTTTTCCTGCCACCACAAATCTCCTCTGATGCTGCTGAAAACTTCATCTTTTATTACCACTTTCTGAGAATATTCTTGATAAATATAAACCAGAAACTGATTGTGAATTATTCCATTAATTTTGGTAATTGGTTGGAGTGCCCTGGTTTATTTCTGGGAAGCTACATTTTCAGAATAGCCATGATTGACAACTGGTCTGTAGGCCTGTAGAATGAGTAATATCCACTTTAAAGGACTGATAAAATAAAGAAATATCCACTGAAAAGAGCACTACTGAAAATTATTATATATAGAATGAGTTTTTTTTTTTAATTTGGTCCGGGCTTCCTGGAAATCGAATAGAATCAAGTTATACTACTTTGATATAGGGTTTGTGCCATTGCCTTTTTTGTCACACTCTCAGACTACTTTTCTTTGATTTATATGTAGTAAGGACATTAATCCCTACTCTAAATTCTAGTGTGAAGAAGAAATGTTGAAATTTGTTGTGAAATATGAAGGAAGAATTGGAATTTGTTCTGAAATGTTATAAATTTGGAATGGAAGATGATTATCTAAGGCTTTTAATTGATTCAAAACATGATTGCATTGTTGCAATAATTGAGTCTACTAAGTAAATCTTCCAGTCTTTGTGAGTTATGTATGGTTAGCAGGGGCTTCTCCTATGATATCCAAAGTCTGAATGAATGCTGTACAGGGCAGGTAAGGATGGCAATTGCAAAGCGCACACTTTTTATTTTAATGATTGCTCTATAGCCATACTTTTAAAACTGGAGTCCAATGGAAGGATACAGTTTGAGTAGTCGAGGAAAAATAAGGTGCATTGTTGAAATTGTAATCTGTGTTTGATTAATTTGTTGCTTTGGGAACTGCTTGGGTTGTCTTCATCCATTTAGGATGTTCATAATTCATATTTTTATAACTGCCAAAACTGTATTTATATCTAAGAAAGGCTCTGTCGGCTGTTGTTGAGTTGTGAGTTGCTTAGAAAAACATTAGAGCATCTTTGGTCAGTGCTGCATTGCCTAAATTAATTTTTTTCAGTAGTTAATTGTGTTTGGCTAATGAATCTTCTAGGACCATTAAAAATATGAACAGATATTCTGAGACATTGTGTGCAAGAGTTTCTTAAAGTAGGATGTCTATATGTGCTGTGTTTGGGAAGCCTGTTTAGTAATCAGTTTGCTCCCTCAAAACTGTTGGCAATCCTTGGGGATTAATCTTGAAGGATGGCAATTGTGTTATTAAGTATAAAAAGGCTCTATGTAACATTCCTGTTTTATTTTCCCAGGGGAGAAATACTTCTGAAGATTAGCTTAGCTCAATGTTGTGTTCCTGAGTTTACCCTTACTTCACTGAAAACACCCTGACTTTGTTGCATTAACCTGTAACAGGAGATAATCGAGGGGTAACATAAGAATGAACATGCATCTGATAGTACTTTACTAGATTATCATGGCAAACTAGGGACCCAAAAAGATGATTAGTCCTTAAAATAGTATTTTCAAGGATTTGATTGTCTGAATAAAACAAAACAAAGAAAAAAACCACTGAGCATCTTGAAATTAATACATAAAATTCATGGTGCTGCTCGTGTCTGACATTTCATTTTCTTTACACCTAAAAACATATGTACATAGGTACAGTTTATAATTGAATATGCAAATGATCACAATGGAATCCACCCACCATAGAAGGATCCTGATGATGAGTGGGTTAAATTTAGCGTCAGCCCAGACATTTCACTTTTTGATGTGATCTTGACTCATCGGGACTAGCAACTTCTAACTTCTTTTATTCAAAATTCAGTATTTTCAACTATTTTCTCTTATAAGTAGTGCTAACCACATATTTATGCCCCAGACCTTGTGGGTGTGTTGCTGGCTTCAGCAAATTATATTCAAGTCCAAGCAACCTGCCAGTATATTAACATCTTGGATAGCTGAAATGAACATGATAGCCAAGTTTCAATTTGGGAATAAACCTTATTGTTCTGCCTGCATTGTTCTGTACAAGGTGCTATGTATATAGTGCTATATTTTACCATCCCATTAGACTGACTGCTTAACAACACAACTCTATTAAACAGCATTGCTTCATATCTTTTTGGTTTTCATCAGAACAGATAAGCAAGCAAACCACTAAAGAAGAGATAATACCTGATACATTTTTCTTTCTAAGAATAACTGATTCTCATTTAGTTGCAGTTTCTCGAATTTGTTTGATGTCTTAAGATAGACAGCCTGCCACCCTGAATATATCCAGGTACGTATCATTTATGCCAAGGTATTAAATGTTTTAAAAATAATTTTTTTTTTGATGAAGCTGTACTACAACTTGAATTAACATACCTGGGGTATTAGTGGATTTATTTTTAACGTCATTTCAGATATTGTCTTTTTCAGCAGGACAAAGGTAATACTGTTCTAAAACATGCATTGACTGGGTTTGGAAGAGCTATACTTCTGGAGGTGGGTTTACATCCAGGAAGCCTGCATACAGCCTGTTTGTCGACCATAAACTAGTAAACCAGGAAGTATATAAATAAATATGATTTCAGTAAAGCATTTCATTTCATGTGCCAGGTATATCACACCCCATTGATTCTTTGTTCATTTGAGTATGATCAAGTGGCAGAAATATTAGTTAAAATTAAAACACACAGATATACAGACACACACACACACACACACACACACACACACACACACACACACACACACACACACACACACACACAAACACACACACACACATGAATTAGACTGTCCTCACAGAATGGTACATTTTCTAACCAAATGTACCACACATTTGGCTGTGATCAAGTGTGAAATACTTATGCTAAAACAACATATATGTAAATACATATATCTGTTTGTCCATCTATCTATCTATCTATCTATCTATCTATCTATCTATCTATCTATCTAACTATCTATCTATCTATCTACATCTGACCATAAAAGATATATAGTGGCTTTTATGCCCACCTGTGCCTTCTGAATGAAATATATACCTGAATCCATGGATGACATACATGGCCATTCCTGAGGTACATTCTACTATTGACAATAGAAAGCATATAGAGACTCTTATGCCTATCTGTCCTTTCTAAGTGGAATGTCATATATGCATGGATGCCATGCAAGGCCATTTCCATGAAAATTATACTGCTGACCATAGGAGGCATACAGTGGCTGTTATTCCCACCTGTGTCTTCTAAATGAAATGTCTTGCATCCATGGATGGCATGTCAGGCCATTACTAAGACACATTCTATTGCTGACCATAGAAGGCAAACAGTGGCTGTTACACTTGCTTGTTCCTCCTAATCTAAATGCTCTATATACATGGTAAGATGGAGGCTATTCCATAGACACATTCTAATACTCTCCATAGAAGACATACGATGGCTGTTACACTTGTCTGTTTCTCCTAGGTGAAATGCCATGCATCTGTGAATAACATGTGAGGCTATTCCCTACACTGTTTCTACTGCTGATCATAGAAGGCATACAGTGGCTTTTACCCTAATGTAAATATTCTAGGTGAAATGCCCTGTATGCATGCACAATGTGTAAGGCTATTTCTAAGATGCATTCTAATGCTGACTATAGGAATTTACATTATAACTTAGCAGTAACCCCCCTATTTATATATACCAACTCAGAGATCGCACTACAGTGGGGAAAAGGGCAAATTTCCTAATGCTGGCCAACTAACTCGCTTCCCTTATAAAAATGTTTGCTGAAGTGAATGTTCAATAAATGACCATTCACTGGTTTGTGTTTGATGAATTGCCATTCACTGGAATTAGTTTTTGACAAATTAATATAGACCCCAATAACTGCTCTTACTCCATTACTCAATTGACTTATTTCACATCCAGCCCTACCATGCTCTGCATATTACTACTAAACTAATCTCAGTACTCTCTCACAAACTAACAGCCAGGGGCGGCTCGTGATATCGGACTGCCGGACTGCAGCCCTCCCACCTACAGAAAACAAAAGAAAAAAAATCTGTGAAACAAAAAATCATGAGTCCCGACTCCTCTGCGCATGCGCGGACACTCAGACTGCGCTTATCAGCAGTCTGGATGCAGAGAAAGAGGTACCCAGCAACCTGTGCTGTGAGATACCCAGGAATCTGTGCGGTTGTCGACCGCACAGAACAGAAGCTCGGACTGCTTCCCTTGAAGGCAGGGCCAATGAGGGGTGAGCTGAGAGCTCTCGTGGGAATTTCACTGCGTGGGCTTCGTGAATGCTGGACAAATGTTCGCTGGCTGGATGGGATGTTCATGAAATGAGTAGGACAAATGGTCGCTGGCTGGATGGGATGTTCGTGAAACGAGTAGGTGAGGCTTCGGACATGTTTTGTTCATGAAACAGGTAGGTGAAGACTGTGTGTGTGTGTGTGTGTGTGTGTTTATGTGTGTGCTCATTGACACACGTGTTCACTTGTGTCTGTGTTTTTTTTTTACATACAACATCAATCTTTTAGACTATTGGTGAAATTTTTTGGATTACATATTTATGCATGGTGGCAGTGTAAAATCCTTTGTCTTATAGCTACAGAGTATAAGATTTGTTTCTGTCCTGTAGTCACACTTTCAGTGCAAGGATTTCATGTTCACCTCTGTTTGCATGACACAGTCTTTTCCCAGGTACTACAGTTTCCATCTAAAAGTGCTTTGTGTGTGTGTGTGTGTGTGTGTGTGTGTGTGTGTGTGTGTGTGTGTGTGTGTGTGTGTGTGTGTATGTGTGTGTGTATGCGTGTGTGTGTGTGTGTGTGTGTGTGTGTGTGTGTGTGTGTGTGTGTGTGTGTGTGTGTGTGTGTGTGTGTGTGATACATACCTGTTCAATAGATTGTCACTTCAATAACTGATAAACTATAGTTGAACGCATCGCCCCAGTTATAAGTTATGTCAAACAGAGAGAAAACATTACAGTGTGGTAGCAAGTATCCTTTTCTCCACTATTACATAGTCTAGGCATTTGGTAGGTAGGTTTTCAGTAAATGTTAACTGACATAAAGGGATTTGATTGACATATGCTGACACCCATTTATATCAGTGGCTTTATAGGTAGCATACTTGCCTTTGATGCTTGGAAGAGCAAAAGGTCCTGGGTTCTTTTCTCATACTGAATGCTTGGATTTTCATTACTGAGATTGCAATGCAGCATAAGGTGAGTATTGCACTCCTGAATGTGTTATCCTTCAGAGGACATGTTAAACCAAGCCCCCATCAGCCCGAGTTGCTGTCAGTTTAGATGGTTTTAAAAGTTCCTATGGCAGTTATCAACAGGTGTTGGGGGGGGGGCTACATACACATCGTTGATATTATTACACTTTTATGTACTTAGTAAAATGTGGTACAGTAATTCAGATGAGAGAATGGGCAACCTGTGCATTGCCACCCTGATTAGAAAATGCAGCTTCCCCAGCAGGGTGTTAATGTACAGGTAATGCCTGCTGAAAAACAAGCCTGCTGCTTCATGGCACCATATGAAGGTGTTGAGAAAATTGAAAAGAAAAATAAACAAGCAGCCTGCATTTTTACACTCACTAAATGTGGTTATAAAATTTAAAAAAAAGTAAACAAAAGAAGTGTGTTTCTGTAAAATGCCCCAGTTGCTATATACTGGTGGCTAGAGTGAACAAATGGTGGTGGGTAGAGATACTCAGGCTTGAACCCTGTACCTTGGATGTAGGTGGTAAAGACCTGAATTCCCTATCCACCACCATTTTTTAAAAAAAATTGCAGATTTTTGCCTCATATTTGTTCTGTTCCTCATAAAATTTGTGGTTTCTGTATCTACATTTTTCCTTGGCTTGCAAAGTCTGTAGTGCAGTGGTGCACTGGTAGCATTGCTGCCTGACAGCTACAGGTTCTCTGGTTTGATTCTCAGTTGGGGTGCCTTCTGTGTGGAGTCTGCATGTCCTCCCATCTTACAAAGATGTGTCTGGTGTTTCTCCCTGCTCTACTGAAAATTGTCTTTTGTTCCAAGTCAGACTAGTTTCCTGGTTAAATGCTTAAAAATAACAGGCATTTGAATTTCAGACTTCATATTCTTCAGAAAGTACATGGTAACACAAAACTGTTTATTCTAGTAGATGTCTAAGTTTATAACATGGATATTTGAAAATTGTCCCTATTTTTGGGACTGTATTCCCCCATTATTGGCTTTGTCCATGTATTTTGCGCTAAGGTTGAGAGCTATCTATGGTGAGAACTGAATTCATTGAATGTTTGGGGGCTGTATTCCCCCCATTACTGGCTTTGTCCACATGTTTTTTGCTAAGAGGTTGAGAGCTATGGTGAGAACTGAATTCACTGAATATGTTTGGGGGCTGTATTCCCCCATTATTGGCTTTGTTCAGGTGTTTTGTGCCAAGAGGTTGACAGCTATGGTGAGAACTGAATTTAAGTTTGTCTTCCTCTCTTTCACAAAACAGCTGATTTGGCATAGTGGTATGTTTCTCTGACTGTTTTGCATAGGGTCCCCTGGGTTAAAGATGTGGCAGTGAAATGTATGGTGGTAACACAGTATTTTATTCTAGCAACTTTCCAACATTGTACAAGCAATGTTTAAAATGTGTCCCTGGTTTTTGGGCTTTTGTTCCCCCCCAATAAATTTCGGCTTTTTCCAGATTTCTTGTGCTGCAAAGTTCAGAGATACAACTGTGTGTCGAGTAGATTTTACAAGGAGCTGAGAGCTGCAGGGGAACAAAACTTTAGTGCTGCTTATTCCAAGTCTGCTTGCATTCTTAATAGCACAACAGGTAGTATACTTGCTTTTGATGCAGAAGGTTGTGGGTTCTACTCCCACAGTAAATAGATGCATTGCTGATAGTGTACTGTCTTGTAAAGTGGGTGGATGCTGCAGTCCTTTTTGGCAAAGATACCTAGAGTAGTAACTATGAACCTGTTATCAGTTTGCCATACAGTCCCTATTGCGATATTACTAGCTTATCATTTTTTTTAATGCATGCAACATAGGCAATTTATTCCTCAAGGGCAACAGGCACTTTATTTGTAGATGAATAAACAATGACATATAAAGTTGTTTGCTAGCAGCAACCTCTTCATTGTTACAGATTTCTATAACGTGGAATTATTTAGATGACTTTTACACTTCAGAGAAGCATATTTACTGATACTGGTGGAGTGTAGAAGGTTGAGCAGACTTTTATGACAGAAATGTTCTGAATTGGGTAGTTTTGTCATTGGTGCATGCATTTTGTTTCATTGTTTACTAATGTTCAAAACAATAAATTTAAAATGCCCTCTAACAACTGTACTGTATTGTACAAGGAATACAATTTAATACAATCGGGAAGGTGTATCAAAGAGCATGTGTATGTTTCGTGTTCAAGGGGCCTATGATTTGTAAACAGCCCAAAAGGGGCCTATGATTTGAAAACAGCCCAAAGTTTATCTTTATCTGCCACTGGCAAAATGTATTTTCTTTGAATGTGGGTTTCAATGCTGTTTCAATGCATGTGAGTTTCAAGGGCAGAGAAATGTTAATGCTAAGTCTGTTTTCATTGTGAGACTGCATTGCTTTGTTTTAGCAGATATCTATTGGGGTTTGTGCTGTAAAAATGCAAAATAAAACTTTCAAATGAAATCCAAATCATCGCAGAAGTAAAGCAGTATGCACATTACAGTGTTTATGGTAAATGGGGCAAAATAACCAGGAAATGGGACACTGGAATGGTTGCAGGGAGGAGGCTCCAATTGACCATGATTTTGAGAGGGGGAAGGGCAGCAAACTCAGACAGCCCTGGTTGAACTATACCTCTCAGATGTCCATATCTTTGCAGAACGAATAGATATTTGCTTCTTATTTTTGGTTTGTTCCTCATAAAATATGTGGTTTTCTGGCAAATCATTTAGGAATGAAGTCACTAAATGACAGACATTGAGTTTTACATCATAACCTTCAGAAAAATGCATGCTAAAGCAAGACCTGTTATTCTATCAACTGTCTTAAGTTTATACAAGAGCAATTTTTAGTAGTGTTTGTATGTTCCCCAATATATTTGGCCTTGTCCAGATTTCCTGCATTAACAGGTTGAGAGGTACGTGCAAATAAAATTGCTTTATAGAATTAGGCATATCCAAACCTCTCAACTGTCCCTGATTTTGGCTCAAAATGTTGCTCTTCCCCTAATAATCCTTCTGCAAAATGGCAATTTTGGAAGAAAACATGGAGGGTTTACAATTAATAAATAACTGTAATAATCAGTTATAGATTACTTTCATTTCAGAAATGCATGTAGATTCTTTTATTTTGTCAGCTGCTCAAGTTAGCAGTACTAATATTAAAAGTGTCCTTTCTTTGACAGGTTCCCAGCTGTATTGTGTGGCTATTTTATATTTTTGCATCACATTTTTGGTGCATTTTTCATAAAATTGTGCGTTTTTTTGGCAAATTAGTGGTAAATCATTAAAGACCGAAGTTAGAAAATAATGAAAGACATTTGAGTTTCAGATTTCGTACCTTTCAGAAAATTCATACTAATGCAAGACCTACCATTCTATTGTCTTTCTAAGTTTATAAGAGCAATATTTAAAAATTGTCCTTATTTTTGGGCCTTTGTCCCACTTCTATGTTTGGCTTTGTCCAGATTTCTTGCTCTGAGGTTGAGAGGTATGACAAATGTGTCAGGGCCATCACAGTCAGCCAGAGATATTTCAAATTGTGACAAACTTGTTGCACCCCACTCCCCAATATAGTGACTCTGGATGTGTCCAAGCAAGGCAAGGAGCAGTTATTCAGTGTAAATGTGCAAATTATTCCCCCCATCCAAGGTAAACACAAGTACTACAGTGGCTCTTCATCTGTCATTGATTTTGCAGAATGTTCTGGTTTCTGCCATTTTTTATACTGTTGATATATGCTTATTATTATTCAGAAAGTGTCTTTTGCTCTGTGTTTAAGTAGCAGTGCTTTAATGACCATCAGTAAGCTTGTCTGATATTGTAAGATGCAAGTAAGTTTTAATAAGCAGTATTGCTAACATTGAAAGCCTTTCTGTTGTTGCCATGCAGAGAATATTTACATAACTAGATAATGTATAATCCTTGGGTATTGAAATGCATATGACAGTATTTGTAATAAAGGCCAGGATTAGATTATGTTAAGCTCATTACAGGCTTTACCTGCAAACTAAACAGAATGCCAATCTACCATGCGTGGTCCATATCCTGTGCAGTAATTCTTTAAGCAATATATGTTGAGCTTGTTTCTTGTTTGCTTTTCTTTTTCTACTTTGGTCATGTTTTCCCCATGAAGCAAGTAGATAGTTGTCAGGTAGCAGGTCTTTTTTGGATAAGAAACATTTTTACAAGTGAGGGTATCACAGAGATTGCTACTTTCAGCATGTTACTTGGTACTTTAATAAAGATGAATATAAATTATAATTAGAACTGGAGTGCAAGGAGAAGTGATTTGAGTTAAGTGCTGCTTGTTTTTCTTATACTTGATTTTGACTGGCATTCCAGTAAAGTATTTAAAAAGTAATTTATTGTTTCATGCCTCAAATCCTTTTTGTTTCCATCTAGATATTAAGTAAGCTGTCATGCAGCCAATGGATTGAAGTATTTTTTTTCTTCTACACTTCATTTTGTCTTGATTGGACTCCCATAATGATGGTTTGAAACCCAGGGCAGTATATTTAATTAAAGTTTTTGTGGTTTTGAGCATAGCTCCTCCCCTTTCTAGTTGGTCACACCCATTCCTATTGATCCCACCCATTCAGCTGTCTCCTGCAGCCCTCCTTTGATTTGAAGTCACCAGCCGCCACTGCTAACAGCCCACGCATCCCTAGTCTCCAGTAATCATAACAACAAGCACATCAATCCTTTACTATCCCATATGATTCCTCATAGTGATTCATCATACTTCACACTAATCATCACATATTTTCCCACCACTACTTTGTCAGAATTTAAACTTCACTAATCTTATCCTGAACAACCCTCCCAATCTTTTCTACTCCTGGTAACAATAAATAATTCCACTGAAGACAGTAAAGGAAGCAGTCTCCAACACTGGTCTAGATTAACTAAGTGTTATCATTCATTTAATATATCCTTGAACTTCTTCGGAGATAAAAATATATAATCAGACCTAATATTTAAAAATGGAGTAATGACATCACATGACCCACTTGAGCTAATGAAACAATTTTGTAAACAATTTGTAAATTTAATAAAACATTTATTTATTTATTTTATTTATTTATTTTATTTTACATTTGTTAACCGGGCTAGTCTAGCTGGATACATATCCGTTTTCAGTAGAGGCCCGAGGAGAAAAGCTCCAAACAAACAAAATAGTCAGTACATGTTAAAATAGATACAAAATAGTATTACAAAAAAAAGAGAGTACAAATAACATTTACAAGATGAAAAAATGACATAGAAGTTATATAGGAGAAAGATCATGCTGTTGGTTATACATAGGATTAATTTCACATAGGAATGTAAAATAGACTGGATCAGGTATAATCCTCATTGATATTAGGAATGAGTGATTTTAGAGATCTGGATAAGAGAAATGGGCTAGGAGGAAGTGGGACTAGTAGGGTATGAGATATGTAGTTAGTCAGGTGCACGACAAGGGCATAACCATTGTGTTGTGAGATATTATTTAAGGTTGCTTTTGAATTGAGTGCGTGAGGTTGCAAGTCTTAGGTAGTTTGGCAAGGAGTTCCACGGCTTGCCAATGGAGTTAGCGTAGAGGGCATCCCCACCTGAGTTCTTAGCTTTAATGGTTAGGATCAGGGTACTGTTAGATGATCGAAGACTATTGAGATTAGAGTACGGAGTCAGAATGCTGCATAGTGAGGGAGTTTTATCAGGATGGTTGATTATTTTGTAAGCTTCGGTGAGTTGGTTAAGTTTGAGGAGATTAGGCAGTTCTAGCCAGCCAAGGTTCCTCAAGTTAAGACAATGGTGGGTTCAATAAGGGGAACCTGTTATAAATCTAGCAATGTGGTTGTAGGCAAGAGAGAGCATGTTAAGTTCACGTTTATTGAGGAAAGAGAGGACCGGGGAAGCGTAGAGGAGGGAAGAGAGGAGATGGGTACGGGCAATGGTTAATTTGGTAGAAGGAGTTAAGAAGTTTTTAATTCTGTACATAGATCCTAGTTTTTTGTTAACAGACTTTATGGTTTGAGTAATGTGTATGTCGAATTTGAGCTTATGATCAATGGTAACTCCAAGTAGTTTGGTACTGGTGACAGGGGTTATGAGGGTCCCATTGTTGGATTTAACATGGAAGGTTATATTGTTAGTGTTTGGGAGTTCTTTGCCATGGGATGAGAAAACGTTGGGGAAGAATAGTAATAATTTCGTTTTAGTTGGGTTAAGTAGGAGTTTCAAGTCGGTGAACCATTTTTCAACTAGAGAAAAACAATGTTGAGTGATGGTTTGGAGATTCAAGATGGAGACGACTGAGCAGATAAGGGTGGAGTCGACGGCATATTGTATGCAGGTGGATTTAGGGATGACTGATTGAAGGTCATTTATGAAGATGGAAAACAGAAGTGGACCCAGTATGGAGCCCTGAGGAACACCTATGGTATTTGTGAGTAGTCCTGATATACAGTTTTGCCACAGGACAGCTTGTTGCCTACCCGTGAGGTAGGCCTTAAACCAGTTTAGTGCTGGTGTGTCCAGATGCAGGGTTTCAAGGGTGTTAAGAAGGAGCTGATGATTGACCATATCGAAAGCTTTTGATAGGTCCAAAAAGAGGGCAGAGGATATAAGTTTGTTGTTGCGATTGTTATTGATGGAGTCAACAAAGGAAAGGAGGGCGGTAGTTGTACTATGGTGGGGGCGAAAGCCATGCTGGGAGTTGGACAAGAGATGATTAAAGGTTAGGTAGTGAAGAAGTTGCTTGTGGATGCATCTCTCCATGATTTTCGCTATTGGGGATAGTATAGCTATTGGTCTATAATTTGAGGTTTCCATGGAGGTACCTCCTTAGTGAAGTGGAATGATATAAGAAATCTTCCAGATAGCGGGGAGTTCGTCTCAGTTATAGTTCTATTGATAAGGATTGTTATTGGGTAGTCTATTACATCAGATGCAATTTGTAAGAATTCTGCAGGAAGGTGGTCAGCCGCTAGGGTGGTTGGTTTGAGTTTTTTAGGAGGCATGTATATAAGAGGAAGAGACTGGCTTTAAATTGAAGGGGGTAGGGGTGTCGACGTGCTGTTGAACAGCAGATGGGGGAGTGGAAGTTAGTTGACTGGCTAGATTTTGGATAGTCTCAGTGAAGAAGGAGTTGAAGGTGTTGGCTACTTCTTCCTGTCCTATCTCTATCAGTTTCTCGGGGGTTGGGGTGGAGGTTTTACCTGGGTGCAGAAGGTTGTTAAAACCTGCCCAGAATTTCTTTGGGTTGTTCTGGTGTTTTTGCTGGAGGTGGCAGAAGTATTGTTTTTTATCTTGGGTAACAGCTGTTTTAGTGGTGTTTCTTAGTTGTTGAAATTTAGTGCGATCTTGGGAGGTTTTTGTGGCTCTCCATTTATCCCAGGCTTGGTCACAAAGTTTGATTTTGGTTTTGGTTTCTTTAGTTAGCCAAGGTGCTATACGAACTTTGGATCTAATTTGTCTATGTGGGGCATGTGAGTCAAGTATCTTAAGGAATGTGTCATTGAAGTGTGACACACTCTCATCTAGTGGTAGGGTTTTTAATATGGACCAGTTGCAGGATTTCAGGTCGGCAAGAAATAGTTGTGGGACGAATTTCTTTTTATTTCTGATTAGTCTATACAGGGGGGGGTTAGTAGTTGGGCATTTATATTTAATGATATAGGTTATTAGGTGATCACTGAGGTCACTGGGAAGGGTACCTGTGGTGTAGTTGTTTGAGTCCCTATTAGTAAGGATCCAGTCAATGATGCTTTCTTTTTGAAGAGAGTTGCCTATTCTAGTTGAGGATAGGATGGTTTGGGAAAAACCATGTAGATTGATAGGTTGTGGAGTTATATGGGTAGAACAGAGAGACCAGTCTATGTTAACGTCTCCAAGTACTATGGTTTCTTGTGGGTAGCTGGTGGATAGCCATCTCAGGGTTTGCTCCAGGTTTTCTGTGTTGTTCCCTGGTGGGATATAAGTTACAATGAGGTTGATGCGTTTTTGAGAGTTTAAGCAGATCTGTAGGGCAATAATTTCTAGGTTAGAGATTATAGGTGCTTGAATTGGATTCTTAAATATATTCAGGGTATTTTTAAACATAACAGATATTCCTCCACCTTTTTTTTTTGCACGATCAGCCCTAATAATATTGTACCCGGGTGGGAGGATCTCTTCATTCTTAGTAGAGGGCTTTAGCCATGTTTCGGTTAGACACATAATGTCAGGGGAATGAGTAGCTATAATGGCGTGAAGGTTGTGAACTTTGTTGTTAATGCTTCTTAGGTTCAGATGTAATATTAGAAGGGAGTCAGTAGATTTTCGGGTTAATTTATTGGGGTGAGAGTCTGGCGTGGTGGTGGGACCTGGGTTAGTGAATATCGCCGATGTTTATACGATTTTTAGGTAAACTAATAATCTTTGTAGTTTAAATAGGATTTTGAGGTTAGCTTTGTTATGTGGAGATTTAGGGTAATGAAGTGTAGTGTTGACTAATTTGGGGATACAAATTTGTCCTGGTATAGTGAAGGTGGAATAGAAATGACATGGTGATTGCATTGGGAGTTGGTGACGCTTAGGGAAGGGATAGCTATAAGAGTTTGGTTTTCAAATGCTGTTAGGAAATAAGTGGTGGTGAGAAGTAAAGTTATTAGGGGGGTTATAGTGAGAATGTATTTGGCCATGATGGAGATAGAAAAAGGGTAGTGGGAGAGGGATGAGACTTAGTGTAGAATTTGGTAATGGGTGTGGGCCTAGAGGTGGGAGGAGTCGTGAGGTGTGACAGGGGAGCTTAGGATTTGCTAAGAGGGAAAGTGGGAGGGACTGTTTGTTCCTATAAGAGTAGGGGTACTGGGGGCGGGTGGGATAAGGGGGCAGGGAGGGGAGCGGAGCGGGGCATACACCGCCAGAAGAATCACAGGGTCTTAGAGGGAACAGTAGTTAATGGAACTCAGTACAGAGGAGTTCAACTACAGTTCTTTTCAAAGCTACAGGTAAGGAGACAGATTTGGAGGCACTTTGAGACTAGAACGCTTAACTTCTGAATTTATAAGATAGAAGCAGTTTGCGTTTACCCTGTGGTTTTAAATGTTGATTGGGTTGGAGGTTTTGTTTTCTTTTTGATGGTAGGTTCTGTTTGAAGTAGTCGCTGAAGTTTTAGGTCCCGATGAGCGCGATTTTGGGTCTTGTTGGCCTCGGAGTGTTAGGTATGGGAGGGGGGCTTCCTGCCTAGCGTGGCAATTGCTCCAATCTACATCCATGGGCATCCTGGTTCATAGCCCGCTCACTTGCTGCTGTAATGTCCACGTGTCATATAATTATCTGCCTTTGTCTATAAAGCTGATATTTTTTTCAAACGACCTTCACATAACCAACCTACTGTAATGTCCAAGTGTGTAGTCTAAACAAGTCTCATTAATTCGTCGAGCAGCCGTCTCCTACAATGCTGATTGCTTCTCCAGATGGTTTGCAGACTCTATAGAACAGCTTAACCAGCAGAATATCGTCATTATCTGTATCTAAAAACATACTTAATGAAACAAGTAATGTACTCATACAGTTAAACTTTGTGAACTAAATAAATGTCATCAAAATTATACCACTGAATGCTCTATGCATTGTTTAGTTAGAAAAAGACTTTTTAAACAACACAAAATCATTTCACAGCTTTTGTGCTAACAGAAAGCATTTTATGACATGACTAGTTATTTATCAAAGATTCTGGGTGCAGGTCCCTCTTTCTATTACACAATAAATCAGAATGTAAAATCTGTGTTAGAAGGTCAGCCTAGAAAGCCATTGAGCACACAGAATAGTTTTGGCACCTACAAGTATGGAAATGTAATCACTGCTTCTTCAAATCAAACAGTTCAAATATATATGTTATGGCACTGGATCTTCATTCGTGGGCTAGAGACAAGTTCATCTGCACTTCACAGAGAGTGGTCTACCTGGCCACCTGTGATTCCTGCTCTGGATTTTATGTAGGACAAACTGTGAGGAAGCCAGCTAGGAGAGAGCTTGAACACAGTTTAGCCATTAAGAAAAAGGACAATGGTAGTGCTCTGGCTAAGCATTCCCTCACTTGTCTGAATTTCAGATAAGTTTAGTTCTTTGTACTAGAGTCAGTGAGCATGGATGATTTTGTTGGGAACTAAAATGTCCTACTAGAATACTGTGAGTTCAGCTGGCAAATAAGATTAAGGGTAGATAAACCTCCTGGGCTTAACAATTTTATTAATATAAATGCCTTCTGTTAGCACAAAAACTGTGAAATTATTTTTGTGTTGTTTAAAAGTCTTTTTCTAACTAAACAATGCATAGAGCATTGGGTGGTATAATTTTGATGCATTTATTTCTTCATAGAGTTTCACTGCATGAGTAAATTACATGTTTCATTAAGTATGTTTTTAGATACACTGTTTCTTTAAATTTACAAGCTGTTCAAAAAATTGTTTGATAGGCTCAAGTGGGCCATGTGATGTCATGACTCCATTTTTAATTATCTCTGAAGAAGTTCAAGGATATATTAAATGAAAAAAAGTGTTTAGTTAATCTAGACCAGTGTTGGAGAATGTTTCTTTTACTGGCCTCAGTGCAATTGTTTGTTATTTTGTGTTTTTTTTTAATTTATTTATTCCACACTGCTTTGATTGTTTTTTCTGCTCCTAGTAACAGCACAGAGCCATCAATACCCTCTAATACCTTCACAGACCCCATTAAGTCTTCCGCCACAAGTGATCCTTACACAAAAACAAGTTATTCAATGTTACCCATTCAGGTCTTACCATTTAGTCATAATACACCCACTATGTTATCCACTCAGATCTTACCATCTAGTCATAAACCATCCACTACTTGCATATCTACTGTCATCTATTCACTCCCAGGAACATCCCATATCAAGCAGTCATCATACTCATCCTCTATGAAAACATTATGCTGGTTCACACTATGTTCATCCCCTCTGTTAAACATAGTCCTCCTTCAGTTCTCCCTTGATTCTGATCCAGGCTCTCACTACTTAACAGGTGCCTGGTAATACCATAGCAACACATGCAAAACTGCCCCATTCAGATAGTATTGATACATTCAGGAATCCTGCTAGGTAAACTAGAACACCTTCTGTTTTTTTATCTGTACATTCACTTAATATTTTCACAATTATTGAATCCTAGGTAAAACAGCAAACCCTCACTAATAATATAGCCTCTCACTTCCCTGGGTGAATATATCTGTTTAATCTCAGACCAGACAACAGGGTGGAGGGTGGAACATTTTTACTGTTGAAAGACAGTGTCACCATTTAGTACCATGTACAAACTCATTACTTGATGACCATGATCCAAACTGGTTTTACTTTTTACCTTGTAGTCAAATACTTCGTACTTCCTTTCCATAGCAAATCACTATAAGTGTTTTTCTTTTATTGGTATCACAAAACAGACCAAGGCTAACTAAAACATAATTATTTTTGGTGACTTCAAGATCATCCTCTAAAATCCTTCACACAGATGTCTATGCCAAAATTTTCAATCTAAACCGTGCCCAGTCAGGAAATGAGAGCAAGTTTTAAAAAAGATAACTTTCTCCAGTTATCTGTGCTTACTAGCCAAGCTTACCATCCTCCAATTAATTGATGATCACTCCTTGATAACATTTATGACACAAGCAACAGATACAGTACCAATCCAGACTCATATTTTTCCATTCAAAATCCCCACAAAAAAGTATCTCTGCTATCTGAAGAAAACATTGACATTATAACCACATTATTGACTAATGTCCTACTATACTTACAGTAAAAATACTTTCCAAAAGTATAGCGTCTTTAACTCATCATAAAACCAATGGATAACCAAAGTACCCAGAGCACTTTACAAATTAAGATATAAAGTTTTGAAGTTATTAGAAACAGGAGACAAAGATTACTTAAGTATACAAAGGAATTTAGCCAAAAATACACCAGATGACAAGAATCCAATTTTGTACAATTATCACAATCTTCCTGAGTGAGCAGCTAGAAGGTCTAGAACTTAGGACCAAATAACTAGCAGACCCCTCCAAAAGACCCATTGAATAAAGACAATGTTTCCATTGACTCAGGATTCCTAACTCCTCACTACTTAATAAACAAATTTACCTCACATTTGCCTACCATTCTTGCATCCCCCAAATCTAGAAACTGTATAGCTGAATCCACTATAGACCGATCCCTTTTCTGTTTTTAAATTATACAGTTATACCGGAAGCCATGTGATACCCGCTTAAGAATTGATGGTATCCAAGACTGGTTCATCTCATTATGGCAAGAATAGAATACATTGTGAAGCCTTTAATGCATCACTACAATGTATGCCTCACAAAAACATGACTTCATGACAGTAAGCAACAACAGACAAATTCATATGAAAAACAGCTAAACCCTGTAAACCTGCAGACATTTGTCGAGTTACAATAATCCCATCACTAGGGCAATTTAAAAACACTAGTTTAGAGGCAAATAATAGATTACTTACAAACTTACAGAACTCCATCCCATCACTAACATGGCTTGTGAGTGTGTAGAAGCACAGTGACCACCCTTTTCATACGGACAGATGCTATACTGCAAAAAGGAGAGCAAAGGACTCCTTACAGGATCCCTTTTCATTGAGCTCACACGGGTCTTTCAGTTAACGGATCACTCTCTTCTAATAGACTCTCAAAATATAGCAGGAAAGTACCCAAGCTTTACAATGGCTTCTTGTCTTCCTATCAAACACACATTTTAAAGTGTTAATTGGTTCTACTCTATGATTCTTCAGCACTACATTTGAAAATCATCTGTGACAAATCGGTACTCACCCCAGTACTACGCACCTTATTCATAAATATTCCCCTATCAAATCACCCCACAACCTAATAATTCACTGTGCTTTCCACAGCAATCACAAAATGTGATCCTCAGAAAGACTTGGAAATGTGCTCACATTGGTTAAAATATAAACTAAATTCCTAACCCAAAAATTCAAAAAAAAAAAATGACCAAAAAATATATATTTTGTTCAAAAGTCATCCAAATGCTCAAACAACAGGACAAACAACAAAAGGAAAAAGGACACTATTGAAACTGTTCATTATTTCTGATACCTTGCAGTAAAGCTAGACCCAAGTCTCAACTTCCAATGTTACATCTAAATTGTTAAATCTTAACTAAACAAAATCTTCTTTTTGACCCAGGAGATTTCCCACAATTTCTCTCAGACAGGAAAGTAGCAATTGTGAAAAGTGTCCTTCTTCCAAAGTTAGAATATGATCTTTCACTCATTGCTTCTGCCTCAAAACAAAAGATAAGTCTTCTACAAACCACATCCAACAAAACATGAAAGTCTATAGCCATTTCACCACAAAGAAAACATCATTACTCCATCCTCTCAATGAGTAAATGGCTACCAGTCAATCAAAGAACTACCCTATCATGCATTCAGACTCTCAGTGCAGGGGAGTATCTATATTTGTTAGAAACATCAGTACTTCACATTAAATTACCCACTACCCTAACTTGGAACTTTTGCAGATCCAAATCACCCATAACAAATCCAACATTTACTTCATTACTAACTACAGATCCCCATCAGTGTCACCCAAAGATCAAAGAAATTACCACAACACCACTGAAGCATTAAATATCAAGATAAATACCTTCATACTTAGGAATGTCAATTACCCAAGCATTGATTGGCGCACTTTAACCTCTAAAATAGTAATGCTCATGATTTCCTGGACTTCATTAATGCCAGTGCACTGGCACAAATTGTAAAAATACCCACAAGAAAGTCTAATGTCCTTGACCTGATCTTTACCAACCTAGGCGCGGCCTATACATCACCCTACATATCTTCATGCCTGGTTAAGCATAACCATAAATCAGCCATCTTCTCTGTCAGGTCAAGATGTAATGCCCTCACCATCAAATTAGGCCATTTTTAGGGACTTCTCCAAGGCAAACCTACTTTTGCTTATAGAAAAACTATGTAAAATTCCCAAAAATCCACTGCAAATGGACCCAAATGAGTGGGCTGATGCATTCACTTCTGAGTTTCACTAGAACTTGAACAGTCATATAGAAAAGTCAGTACCCATTCAAAGTAAATATAACTGTAAATTCAAGATTAAACCTCTCTAGTCGAGCTCCTGTATAAATAAACTGCACAACAAAAGAAGGAAAATAGTGAAAAGTTGCAATAAATTCCCATTTCCCTAATTCCAGACTGCACTGACACATACCAGCAAGGAACTTAACAGCACTATTAGAAAATGTAAAGCATAGTATGAACCTTAATGTTATTACAGATTCCAAAGGGAACTGCAACTCTTTTTTCAGTTATGTCAAAAAATAAAGGAATAATGTCCAACACTGCACTGAGGTAATCCTTAATAATATCACCCACTGTAACCCCAAGGATATAGGCACCATATTACCAAACAGATTTAATGTTAACCTTACCTCTCTTACCCAAACTGTTGCTGTCACTATCCCTGGGAATTGGAGTTTCCCCTGTAATCACATTGGAACAAGATGTACAATCCCTTCAATGGTTAAAAATAATAGTCTCTTTGTACCACAAAACATACCAGGCTGTATTGTCATCAGTGGCAAGTATGCACTATGTGATCCTCTACTGAAACTACTCAATCACATTATTTCTACAGGGTTTGTTCATGATGCCTGGAGAAAAGCCACTGTGATTTCTGTACACAAGGGGTCCCCATTTATATACCCAGGTCATTAGACACCTATCAGCCTCACCAGCTTTATATGCAAAGCTACGGAATGTACGCAGACACAGACAACTTATCCGATATTGATCCTAATCAGTTTGGTTTTGTGAAGGGCAGAGTCTTGTTTCCTAAACCTAGTAAGTTTCTTTGGAAAGGTTACAGGGACTCTGAATAGTAATCATTCTGTGTACACTGTTCGTTGTGATCTGGCCATGGCTTTTAACATTGTCTTCCATGCTGGTATTATTGAATAATTGGACAAGCTTAATGTAAACCCCTACATTGTCCACCAGGTATAAATTGGATATCCAACAGATCTCAAGTTGTGAAGGCTACTGGTTCTCTTTCTGAATATAAGTTTGCAACTAGTGGGTGCCACAGGGATCTGTTCAGAGCCCTATCTTATTTGGCATTTATTTTGCAGACATACAAGCCAAAATCCAAGAGATGTCATTGCTTGAGTTTGCTGAGTTTGCATATCTACTCAGCACTGATATGAAGCAGCTCCAGCAAGGGCTGGAATATGCACATATCTGGTTTATCAAAACTGGACTTAAACTAAATAAAAAAACTGCAGCATAGTGGCATTTGGCAGAAAAGTTTTTCCCCACCTTATATGTTATAAATAGTACTCCTCTACAGATAGATACTTTCATAAGAGACCTAGGTATTTAGAGCTTTCTGTCATTTGATCATCATGCTTCTTACACAGTCAAGAAATCCTTCTGCCAAGGGAATATCTTCAAGATCCAAAGAAGTCATCCTACCACTGTACTCTTCCATTATCAGACCCATCAATGAACACAAAGCCCCCTTTACAATGTAGAAATCCAAGCATATTGCTCAGCTGGAAAGGACCCAAAGATTTCTAACCAAGAACATTAAAAGTCTTTAATGCTTTTACTACCCCCAATAGATTAGCATGACACTCCTTGTACTCAGTATTCTTCAGGTTGCTGTGAGGTGACCTTTGTCTCACTTTTTGAACCAAGAAAGACCCAGTCCTATTTGACCTTCTATTTCTTAGCAAAACCAGTGGTTCTACAAATGCCAGCACTAAGGACTTAAATGTACACTAACAAATAAATGAGACTCACTGGATAGTTCCCTAACTCAACATATTCCTAGCCTATGGAATATGTAACAAGTGCAGGTCATACAAAGTATTATGTTAGCTACCTTTAAGGTTGGGCTTGATAACTGTATGGGTAGACATAGATTTACACAAGACTTATCATGTATGGCCCTGCTTGATTTGGGAAGTGAGCATTATTATGTGCTTGAAAAGGGTGGCAAGAACTTTTAAGTTTTTTCTACTAAAGGTGTATGTGGCTAGGCATTTTATCATCTCTGTGATCACTTGCCTAGAATGTTTCTATGTTCTTATGTTACATGATAGTTGCACCTCTTGACTACAGACTTATCAGCTTAAATTTTTTTTTGTCTTTTCTAAAATACCTCTGAAGAATCTAATCCTTACAAGCTAAGATCCCTCCCTCCCTCACTTTTCCCACAACCTACAGTCATTCTTTATTCTAGCACATAAAAAATGTCAATCCTTCTGATCAAACAAGAAAGACAGTCACACTTTCTCAGTATTAAATTCATAGCTAAAAAGCTTCATACTTAAAGGATTACCATCCCCCACTCTGGAATTATAGATAAGCTCACTAAACTAGGTATAAATCCCTATGTCACAAGATGGGTTGCCAACTGGCTCACGGACAGAACCCACACTGTGAAAGTAGCGGATTCCAAATCCGACATCAGACCAGTGACAAGTGGAGTACCACAGGGTTCAGTCCTGGGTCCTCTCCTGTTTGGTATCTACTTCTCTGAAGTGCAGGCCAACACAGAAGGTCTTTGGCTAACAAAGTTTGCAGATGACTGCAAACTAGAAGCCATAATCGAAACTCTTAATGATGTGGACAAACTACAAAAGGGCCTCACTGAGACAGATACCTGATGTCAAAGCCATGGCCTGAAGCTCAAGGCCAAAAAGTGTATTGTCATCCCCTTTGGTAAAAACTCTGTACCCATGAACTACCACATAGCTGGTAGTCTACTTAATGCCAAAAATGTGATAAGAGACATTGGGACACAGGTGGACAGTAGTCTCTCCTTTGATAATCACATCGCCACAGTGGTCAGGAAATCCTTCTACGTGGCTCATCTCATCACAAAAGGATTCTCATCCAGAAAAAAAGACGTCATTGTTCCCCTCTACTCATCACTCATTAGACCCATTATAGAGTACAATGCCCCTTTTGGTATGTACCTCACAAAACATCTACAACAACTGGAAAGACCATAGAAATACCTCACAAAGACGATTACTGGCCTCAAACAGATGCCATATGCAGACCGTCTCAAAAAGCTACAGCTTTACTCCATCGCATACCGCCTACTCAGGGGCGATCTCTGCCTAACATACAAAGCTATGTCAAACCCAAAGCTGTTGGACATGCTCCATTTAAAGAAATCCCAATGCCTCCGAACTACACGCTCTAGGGACCTTAACCTTGTCACCACAATAAACAGAACATGCTGGAGGGATAGATTCCTGTCCCAGAGACTTCCCATACTCTGGAACAGACTACCTATCTATGTCAAACAGAGCTCCTCAGAAAAATAATTTTCTTGGGTGGCGAAAGCCAGGGTACATTTTTTGGCTAGGCTTGTATGGGCCCTAGGGCTGATAGCCTAGTATCTACCTATGAACCTATGAACCTATAAAATATAAATGCTTCCTCCATTTAGGCATAACCTAATAACTTGGCATCCTTACACTTTGTTTTTATTGTATTTATCCTATGTTGACCAGGTTAGTCCCACTACACTATTTGCCTCTATTTGCCTCTTTACTAGTGAGAACCATATTATTTCTACTAGTAGAAGAAATTTGGCAAGGGCATGGGGAACTTGCACTTTTTTGATAGGAGCTGTGGGATCTTTTACATCCACTTATACTACTGCCAGTTCAAACAGATGGGGTCTTGGTTTAACACCTCATGTGAAGGATGACATACTCATTCCTGAGTGCAGCACTCCCCAGTGCTATACTGTATTATCAGCAATCCAGTAAACTGCAGAGGGAATAGAACCCACATCATTCTGGTCTTTTAGCAGCACAGGTTAACCTGCATATAGCATAACTATGCTCAGTAATTCCATTTTTCCTGACCTTCATCACTTTCCCTTTCTGTTTGAGTTCCCTACATCTCTTCAGACCTCTCTACAACTTTCTATACTCCCCCCACCCTATACTTCATAACCCATTTCTTTTATATACCTTCTTCTGCCCTCTCCTCTATTCTCATAGTTTGAGCCAACTAAAATATCTGTTGCTGTATAAGTTTTGTTATAACCAGTTTCACTTTGCACATTTTGTAAATAACTATTGTGCAAGTGAATTTGTATTTCCAGCTGAACCTCTAAAGTTTATTGTGTTTAGCTTTGTCTAACTTCTTTCTAAACAAGGGGCCAGATATATGAAAGCTTGCACTGAGTTGTAGAGTAGAGTAAGATGTCAGACAGCCAATATGTCTGCCGAGCGATCCAGCCCCGGCAGGGGCGTGCATGAGAGCTTCTAAAGCTACTCTTGCACGGACAGCATCATGGTATGCAAATTACCTCATTTGCTGTTGAAAGCTATGCAAATTAGGTAAATTTGCAATCCAGGAAACACTAACCTGTCCATGGAAGAGTAGTGTTATTTGCAGAAATGTACTCTGTTACCAACGGAGTACCGTTCTGCAAATTGCTAAACGGAGTTATGACAGCTCCAAATAAAGGATGCATCCAGTTGACGAAGCATGCCAATGGCCAAATATAAGGCCATTGACATTTTTAAATGTTTAAAATTATTAAAATCTAATTTTCCCCCGATCTCCAATGTTTAAGCATAGTGCAGCACCGCGCAAATGTGCAGCACTTAAAAAAACAATAAAATAATTTCAAAATAGCCAAAAATAGGCATTTTCACTAAAAAGCTTATCCTGCCATGCAGGTGAATGACACACTAAAGACAACATGGCCACTGAGTACTGTTTGCTAAGTGGGGGAAGCTCAGTGTGAGAGATGTAACCAAGCATTAGTAGGCAATCCTATGCAAATGAGGATAAGGATAGTGAATCCCAATTTTCCCCAGCATGTGAGCCATGTCCCAAGAGTGAAAGTGTAGGAGTAGGTGAGTAGTAGAGTAGAGGACAGGTGACATCATGAGGGGGTATGTCAGAAAGGCTGTATGCTTATTGGAGCACAGTGTCCTGTGTTTGCCCTGAGTTGCTCAGGATTGCAAGAGGCGTGTCTACAGTTGTCCTTTTTGAAAACCAGAAACCAAAGTTGTACGCCGTGAAAATATCTGAAATTTCTTGCAAATGGGCACACAGTGTGTGCGCGTGCATGTGTGCCCATGTGCTCATGTTTGCGCTTGTTTGCGCGGCGCTGCCCCGGGCAGAAACAGAAAGGGAAAAGGAAGGAAAAGAAGTAGTAGGAAGTTAACCAAGGAGAACTAGCAGAGCTGCCAGGTGAAATATATCAGAATCAGCCAATTACACAGGCAGCAGACTAGCCCAGCCCAGCCCAGGCCAGCACTTTAAACTCTGCAAACAGCATTCTTCCCTTTTTTTCCCAAGAAATCTGCAACACTGCAGTATACAAAGAGGGAAAGCTTAAAACCTTTAGTCAGACAAAATGTTAGGGGCTGCTCTTGCTATCATAAACCAACATGTGCAAGGTGCTGAGGGTGGTGATGTTGTGAATGCTGCTGAGCAACCCACAGTGAGGAGAAGGAGAAGAGTGTACAGACCCAGGGTAACATACCAGGGGCTACATGAGCTGGAGATAGTGGAGCGCTATGGAGTGGACAGAGACCTTCTGCAGCAAATTGTTGAGCTGTGCCAGCCACGCCTCACACACAGAATCAACAGAGAGGAACCCATCCCAGTGGATACCAAGATATGTGTTGACCTAAGAATACTAGCTACAGGTACCTTCCAGAGACCAGCTGGTGATATGATGGGGATTTCACAGGCATCAGCATCCAGGGTACTGCACCAGTTACTTGATGCCATGTCAGCACATGTCGGTGAGCACGTATATTTCCCCAATTCCTGTGAGGCATTGGCCAGCAATATGCGTCTTTTCCACCAAATAGCAGAATACCCTGAGGTAGTAGGTGCAATAGACTGCATGCACATACACATCAAAGTACCACCCGGTGAGCGGGGTAGGGTCTACATCAACCACAAGGGCTTCCCCTCCATCAACTGCCAGGTCATGTGTGATGCCCAGGGCATAATAATAAATGTGTGTGCTGGCTGCCCTGGAAGCTATCACGATTCCCACATCTGACATCTGACGCAGCTGTGCAAGAGATTTGCCAATGGGGACATCCCTGACGGTCACCTAGTGGGGGATGCTGGATATGCACTGGAGCCGTGGCTGATGACACCCATCAGAAATGCACACACACCCGAACAAGAACTCTATAATGAAGCACACGCACAAACAAGAAACATTATTGAGCATGTGTTTGGGATGCTCAAGTCACGGTTCCTGTGCCTGGACACATCTGGTGGAGCCTTGCAGTACTCACCAACTACATGTACCCAAATTTTCATGGTATGTGCCATGTTACACAATATGATCCTGCAAAAACAGCTGCAGCAGGAACAGCATGGGGCAGGGCCAAACAGCTGCCCACCATTGCCAAGGCCTGCACAATCACAGCGTGACTCAGAGGAGGAACAACCTGAGCCTGCCCCAGTAGGCAGAAGGAGGCATGCCCAGTATACCCTGGCCTTGGCAAAGAGGCAATGCAAAGCACATACACTGACTCAGTAGGAACCCTGGAAATGACACCTCTCTCTGACCCGCACATACAGTAAAAGGGATGCCTAACTTGACACTACCTGTTTTCAAACATGTATAGGGAGTGTACTATGTGCATCCGACATAGGCAGTCCTGCAGCACCACCTGAGGCATGAGTGCCCGATTTTAAGCAATATAAAGCACTGCTATGCACATTTTACCAGTATTGAGTATATTTAAATACAATTGCGTGTAGCTGCTCACCGTGCTAACCAGCGCAACGTTGGGCAACGTTGGGCAACGTTGAGCAATGTTGGGCAATGTTGGGCAAAGACGGGCAAAGTCGGGCAAAGGTCGGGCAAAGTTGAGCAAAGTCAGGTAAACACGCTCACACCTGCTGTACTGTTCCTTAAGCAGTCTGGTCTCCCCAGCAGGAAAATAAAAAGCAGTGACAGGGCTCAAACTCAGGATACTGTGCACTATAGTCACAGCACTGAACCACTAAGCCATGACAGCATTTCACTGGCACAGACACAACTTAACCCACTCACACATACCAGTTGGAGGGGTCACATACCTAACAGTCACAGCCAGCAGGACAAATGTAGATAAACGCAAACACAAACAAATGCTGTATCATGCCCTCTGAAGAGGCATATGAGTAACCTCCCCCCAGGCCTATGCGGACAGATAAAAGCAGGCCAGGCAGTGTGATGTGGGTCGGGTAGGCTATGAAGTCACAAACTAATATGCGTGTAATTGAAGCTAAGGCCTGTAGTGCAGTGGTATGCCTCAAGCCAGTACAATAAGCAACAGTACAAACTGAAATGGAGTACTTGACATAGCAGTGCAGGCCTAGCAAATGTGTATAAGTGTCAGGTGAACCCTTCATCCAATGTACGCCCACAGTAACAATCAGGTGTGCCCCACGGGTAGAAATGTACAAATAATAGCTGTCCCCACTGTATGCAGAATGACTCATGGAAGCCCTGCAGGCATACTGTGCTTCCTGTCGATGTACAACACAAAGGTGAGCCCTGAAGTAAAAACCAACTTGATTTTTACACACATATAGTATATATGCTCATACTGGGCATGCTCACAAACTTTAACAAATTTAGCAAATTTCAGTCAGCAACATACTGAAAAGTCATACTGGGCATGCTCACACATTTAGGCCATGTCTGAGTACAGCAGTGGGCCACACATATCTGGCAGTTGCAGTTCTTACTCCAGACACTTGTCACTATTCACCAATCCTGCCTTGTGCACACACTGATATGAAAACAGACCCATATAATATATTGGACACCAGTCATAATCAAACTATGTACTCCAAGTACTTAAGTTGTTCAAAGACAGTGAAAAACCAAAGAAGATCAATAATACTCCGATCAGTATCATCAAGAAACAATGAGTTCTCCTAACATTATCCAAGCCATGGTCAAAGAGTCCATAGAGAACCATGATGCTTTCTTTCGCTATGTCATAAATATCAATGTAAACTCATATATGTTCTGAGTCAGTGTAAACTGTAAATGAATACATGTACATGACTGACATTGCCAACATCTTGTCAGACAGGTTCATACATATTTACCCCCTTCTCACTGACAAAAGGGCCCATTATCATACCTGGAGATTGTGAAAACCCAGAAATCACATATAGAATGGTTAAACAGCTCTTTCCAAACCTAAAAACACGGTGTGTATGGGATAACATGGTTTCCCTGGCTGTGTCATATGTGAACTCCAAAACAAACAGACCCTGCACCTGAACAGTCTGTTGAGACTCACTTGTACAGGATATGAAACAGTTGAATGGGTTACAGCAACGTTTGGCACACTCCACGAGTGTTGTTGCACAACAGACCATGGGTACTATTGTCTTATAAGCCTAATAAGCCTGATGTGCAAGGCCATGGAGTCCATCATTATGGAACTCATAAACACAAATACCCAACCCTACCCATTTTGGTTTGGTCAGGGGCAGCTCATGGTTCCTAAACCTGCTAGACAGTTTTCAAGGCAATCACCCAGGACATGCATCAATGAAATGAGCTACACATGGCCTACATAGACCTTGAAAAGCCCTTTTCCAACATCCCACACACATGTTGTATCCACAAAATCAACAACCTGTGCATAAACACATATGTTATCTGATGGATTGCCAACTAGGGCACAGATAGATCCCACAAGGTAAGAATTGTGGTCTCCTGTTCAAGCTGGTAACAACTGCTATCCCCCATGGCTCAGTCCTAGTATCCCTCCTGTCTGGTGTATACTTTTCAGAAATACAGTCAAACATGAGGGCTATGTTTAGCAAGGTTTGTGGATGACTGCAAAAAGATTGTCATAATCGATGTTTGGAACAATAGAGACATCCTTAAAAAGGGTCTCAGTCAGACAGATGTGGTGACAAACTTATGGGCTCGATCTACAGTCATACAAATACCACATAGGTGCCAACACCTTAAATATGGAGATAATAATAAGGGATCTATGGACACATGTGGATAGTCATCACTACTTTCAGAAACACAGTACCAAAGTGGTTAGAAAATTATGCTATATGTTCCCACAAACTGCCAAGGTCTTTGCATGTAGGTCAAAGGAGGTTCCCTCTACTCATCAGTCATCAGACCCATCATAGAGTACCACAACACACTTGCGATGAATCTGACTAGGCACCTTCAGCAGCTGGAAAGACCACTGATGTACCTCAACAAGAGCATTACTGGCCTCAAACAGTTGCCCCATGCAACAAGACTGAATTTAACTCAATCTGTACTCTGTTGCATACTGTCTACTCAGGTGATCTCTGCCCAACAGACAGGTCCATGTCCAATGCAGAATGGATGTACATGTGCTATCTGAAGTAACCCCAAGCTCACTGTACTACATGCTCTAGGGATATCATCATCACAACAATAAATAGAACATGTTGGAGGGATACATTAATAACTCACAGACTTCCCTTTCTTTGGAACAGGCTCCCTCCCAACCTACATTAACCTGAGTCCCTCACTGACACTCTTCCAGAGGAGCCTTGATGAGTGTATGTGAAACTGAACTGTCACACCATGGATCACTTCATCAGCTCTACTACACAGAGGCCTAGGGAACTAACTCCATGGGTGGTGATAGCTGCACACTCTGGCCATACTAATATATGCCTTCAGGCAGATAGCCTATTACCTACCTATGTACCTATATATATGGATGGATGGGCAGAGATGTGTGTAATAGGGTGACCATGGCAGGGAGCCATCCAGGACTGTCCCACCCAGCACACATCCCAATGGCACAAAAGACATGAGGTGCACATCTCACCCAGTGTACATAACAGCCACCAGTATCTGTAAGCATTACAGTGTATGTGGTCCATGTGCCTGCTGTACAACATGATGGTACAATGAAGTACATATCTACTATCTGTAGACATGTACCTGTCACATAGTCCACTACATACCTATGAACCTATCTTCAATAAGGCATATGTTAGCCTAGGCAAGTTGTGCAGCTTTCACCACCCCATTGGGTAGTCTCCCAAGCCCTCATTCTAATAGTTAGTACCCTAAGCCCCTTTCTAGTGGGGCTGCTGATGTGATGCCTGGCGTGAATTGTCTGTTTCTCATCCACTCATCAAGGTTCCTATTGTCAGCGAGGGGCTCTGTCTGATGTACATTGGGACTCTGTTCCACAGTAAGGCAAGTGTCTGGGATGGTACTCTATCCCACCAGCATGTTGTATTCATTGTTGTGATGAGGTTCATATCCCTGGAGTGTGCAGGGCGACTCAGTTTTGTTATTTGTAGATGGAGCATGCTCAGCAGTTATGTGTTGGACATGGCTCTGTATGTTAGGCAGAGTGTGCCTCTGAGTAGGCAGTACGCAATAAAGAACAGATTTAGTTTTACCAGTTGTGTTGCATAACACAACTGTTTGAGGCCAGTAATCCTCTTGGTGAGGTACCTCTGTGGTCTCTACAGCTGCTGGATATGCGTAGTCGAGTACATCCAAAATGGTGCATTGTATTCAATGATGGGTATGATGACTCAAGAGTAGAGGGCCACCACTACCTCTTCAGATCCTGATGCAAACCCTTTGTTGATTAGGTGGGCCACATAGGATTTCCCAATCACTTTGGCAACATGGTTGTCAAAGGAATGATGACTATCTACTTGTGTCCCCAGATCCCTTATTACCTTGTCAGTTTTAAGGAAGTAACACCTATGTGGTAGTTTGTGTGTACTTTGTTTTCACCAAAGGGCATCACTATGCATTCCTCCACATTGAGCTTGAGGCCATGATTCTGACACCACACATCTGTCTCATAGAGTCCCTTCTGGAGAATATTTGTGTCATCAGGGGAATCTATTATGGCAAACACTTTACAGTTCCCAGGAAACTTAGTCAACCACAATCCTCCTGTGTTGGCATGTACATTTAAGAAGTCTATACCAAACAGGAGGTACCCCAGGACTGAACCCTGGAGGCCACCAGTTGTTACCGGTGTAGAGTCTGACATGTAGTCAGCAACTTTTAGTTTGTGGAATCTATCTGTGAGCCAGTTTGCAATCCATCTTGTGATGTATGGATTCACGCCCAGGTTGGTAAGTTCATCTATGATACCTGACTGGGAAATGGTGTCAAAGGCTGTAATGAGGTATAGGTAGGCTGTGTTGAGCTCATTTCAATCATCTGTAGCCTGGGTAATGGTCTCAAAGAAATCCACCCAGTTCAGGAGGTGTGATATGCATATGATGAAGCCATACTGGGTGTGCTCAACTGTGTGAAGGTTCACAATCTCTTTATTGTTGACTTCCATTATGATTGGCGCCATTGCCTTAAAGAGCAGACTCGTCAGGCTCATAGAGCATGAATGCCAAGGGGTTTTTGTGGCCCCACCCCTGTGGAGTGTGAAGAATTTTGCTGTGCAACATTCTATGGGTTCATATCCTGTATAGAGCATGTAGAGAGAGGTGTATGTATCCTTGATGAATATGGATACATCCCCACCCTATGTGCTATGATCCAGGTCCTGATGCTGGAAGGTATGGAATGAGTAGTATCCTGATAGTGCTGGTATGCTCTCTGGAGCCTTGAACTAGGTTTCTGTTACTGCACAGATATCAGTATTTTCCATACTGAGATGTGCTTCGAGTGTGTGCATCTGGAGGCTGAGACTTCTGGCAATGAGTAGCATTTAGCTAACTTTGTGGTTATTTGTGTTGGTTATGGGGTTTGGTTTGTCCTGAATGACCAGTGCTCCACACCTGAAGTCAACGGCTCATTGGTCCCATATGACCATAAGCTAATTACCATCCACATTCTGGACCCACCCCCCATTAAGGAAGCCATGTTAAAAAATGTCTCTAAAGCCAACTTCATGCTTCTTAAGACAGATGTGCTGAACTTCAGGACACCCATGCAGATGGACAATACTGTTAAGACTACTGAATCCTTCACAATTGCACTTTTTAAGCACTTACATGAGTGTATGCATTGTGCTATCCCAAACAGAACCAAGACAATATCCTCCAAGAAAAGGAAGCCAATCTGGTGGTCCCCTGCCATAAAAAAACTGCACAACAGAAGGAAGAAACTGTTGCAAAAGAGGGTAAAATCCCATGAGTGGAGGAGCTCCCTGGTCAGCCTCAGGAAGAAGCTGCAATCCCTGATAAAATCCTCCAAAGCTAGTTACAAAAACAAAGTCGACACTGATTCTAAAGACAACCACAAAGCATTCTATAGCTATGTCAAGAATCTCAATGGCAACACTCAGATCTGCTCTGAGTTACAGCACAATGGGACTAAATATACAGACCCAACTGGTATTGCCAACAGCCTGGCAGATAGGATCAGTGCTAACTTTACCCCCCTCTCACACATAAAAGAGCACATCTCTATACCGGAAGAATGCAAAGTTGTTGTCATCATGGCTGCACAGGTAAAAAACACTCCCCAAAGCCAGGATCACAGCATCCATGGGACCAGATTACATCCCAGGCTGCGTTCTACATGAACCACAGAATGAACTGGCACCACACCTACATACCATGTTCAATCATAGCCTCACCTCAGGCTTTGTGTCTGCTGAATGGTGCACAGCGACGGTTATCCCACTACACAAGGGGGGAGCCACCACGGACCCCGGGAACTAGCGCCCCATTAGCCTGATGAGCCTAGTCTGCAAAGACGTGGAATGTACCATTACCATTGGTAATCTCCAAACTCTGGACCACAACCATTTTGGGTTTATAAAAGGCAGATCATGTCTCCTAAACCTGATAGATGTCTTTGAAGCAGTCACCAAACACGTAGACAAGGGTAAGGTGGTTCACACAGCCCATCTAGATCTTGCCACGGCTTTCAACACCATCCCCACTCTGGAATTATGGATAAACCCACTAAACTAGGTATAAATCCCTATGTCACAAGATGGGTTGCCAACTGGCTGACTGACACAACCCACACTGTGAAAGTAGCAGACTCCAAGTCTGACTTTGGACCAGTGACAAGTGGAGTACCACAGGGTTCAGTCCTGGGTCCTGTTCTGTTTGGTGTCTACTTCCCTGAAGTACAGGTTAACATGGAAGGTCTCTGGCTAATGAAATTCCCAGATGACTGCACACTAGGAGCCATAATTGAGACTACTAATGATGTGGACATCCTACAAAAGGGCCTCACTGAGACAGATGCCTGGTGTCAAAGCCATGGCCTCAAGCACAGTGCCACAAAGTACATTGTCATCCCCTTTGGTAAAAACACTGTACCCATGAACTACAACTTAGGTGGTAGTATACTTAACACCGAAAGTGTGATAAGATACCTTGGGACACAGGTGGACAGTAGACTCTCCTCTGATAATCACATTGCCACAGTAGTCAGGAAATCCTTCTACGGGGCACACCTCATCACAAAAGGTGTCTCATGCAGAATAAATGAGGTCATTGTTCCCCTCTATTCATCACTCATTAGATCCATTATAGAGTACAATGCCCCTTTTGCTATGTACCTCACAAGACATCTACAACAACTGGAAAGCCTGCAGAAATACCTCACAAAGAGGATTAGTGGCCTCAAATACATGCCATGCACAGACTGTCTCAAAACACTACAGCTTTACTCTGTTGCATATTGCCTTCTCAGAGGTGATCTCTGCCTAACATATAAAGCTATGTCAAACACAGAGCTGTTGGACATGCTCCACTTAAAGAAATCCCAATCCCTCTGAGCATCGGCCCCAAAACCCAGACTGAAATACTAAAGGAGGGGGTGTATCCATTTTCATAAAGGATACCCACACCTCCAGGTTAGTGGCACAGCACGAGGCCTTGGAGACCATGCAAGTGCAACTAACATTGGGCAAAGCTGCTTATCAGATTGTAGCCTGCTATAGATCACATACCTTGTCTCAGGACCCTCACTCAGTATTCCTGAGAACACTGGGAAATATAAAGGTCCTACCAAACACCATGATATGAGGAGATTTCAACTACACAAACATTGACTGGGAGAATTACTCAAGTACAAAGTCCTTTGCCCAATGCTTCCTAGAGTTTATAAACTCAAATGACCTTGAACAGCTGGTCACCACACCCACTAGAGGTGACAGCATACTGGACCTGATCATCACCAACATGGGGGATCAGTGTTCCACACCAGAGGTAAACCCCTCGCTGGTAATATCAGATCATGAAGTAATCACACTGGACATCCACATCCTGACCCCCCAGTCAACAAAACCACTGTGAAAAACTTTTCAAAAGCAAACTTCACACTTCTCAAGACCAAAGTGGAAAGTTTCAAAGCCCCCTTGCTACAGGATAATGCTATCCAATCTGCAGAATCCTTTACAAGTGCATTCTATGAGCATCTACAGGGATGCATGGATCGAGACATCCCAATTAAAACCAAGACTCACTCCTCCAAAAAGAATAAACCAATCTGGTGGTCCTTGTCCATAAATAAGCTATACAACAGAAGGAGGAAACAAACACATGATAGAGCAAAATTCCAAAAAGGAAAGGCATCACTGATCATTATTAGCAAGAAATTATGATCGCTCATAAAATAATCCAAGTTCAGTTTCTAAAGAAAAATTGGCAAGGAATCTAAAGATAACCACAAAGCCTTCTTTAGCTATATCAAACATTTAGGTGGCAACTCTCAGATATGCTTTCAGCTACTGCAAAATGGCAGAAAATACACTGAACCAACTGACATTGCCAACATCCTGGTGGACAAGCTCAGTGCAAACTTCACCCCCCTCATTCCCCAAAGGGCCCGTGTCCATCCCAGAAGAATGCAGAGCCCCAGACTTCATGGACATGCAGGTAAAAACAGCCCTCTCCAAAGCTAAAAACTCAGAATCAATGAGACTGAATGGTGTCCCTGGCTGCGTCTTACACGAGCTCCAAAAGGAACTAAACCCTCACCTACATTCACTGTTCAGACTCAGCCTTACCACAGCTATGTACCCAAAGAATGGTGTACAACAACAGTCATCCCGCTCCACAAAGGTGGTGCCACAACAGAACCTGGGAACTATCGCCCTTTAAGCCTGACCAGCCTGGTCTGCAAAGCTATGGAGCGAATTATCATGGAACCCATAAAAAGATACACTGGGAACCTCCAGATACTGGACCCTACCCAATTTGGTTTTGTTGAAGGAAGATCCTGCCTCTTAAACCTAGTTGACTTCTTTGAAACAGTTACCAAGGCCATAGATGAAGGGAAGGTAGTCCACACAGCCTACTTGGACCTCACTAAGATCTTTGACACCATTCCCCACTCTGGCATCATAGACAAGCTTATCAGCTTGAACATTAACCCCTATGTCATGAGATGGGTGGCCAACTGGCTCACGGATAGAACACACATGGTCAGAGTTGCAGGTGCCATGTGCGACTCTAAACCAGTCACAAGTGGCATCCCACAGGTCTCAGTCCTGGGACCCCTCCTGTTCAGTATATACGTCTCTGAGGTACAGGCAAGCACGGGAGGGCTATGGCTGACCAAGCTCCCAGATGACTGTAAACTGGGGGCCATAATCGACTCTCTGGCTGACACAGACATCCTCCAGAAAGGTCTTACAGAGACAGATACCTGGTGTCAAAACCATGGCCTCAAGCTGAATGGCAAAAAATGCATAGTCATCCCCTTTGGAAAAAACAAAGTGCCCACAAATTACCACATAGGTGGTAATCCACTAGGTATGGAAAATGTAATTAGGAACCTGGGGACCCAGGTAGATAGTAACCTCTCCTTTGATAATCACATTGGCAACGTGGTTAGTTATTCCTTCTATGTAGCCCACCTAATCACGAAAGGGTTCACCTCTAGATCAAGACAGGTCATTGTGCCCCTCTACTCATCACTCATTAGGCCCATAATAGAGTACAATGCCCCATTTGGTATGCACCTTAATTGGCACATGCAACAGCTGGTAAGACCACAGAAGTACTTCACCAAGAGGATCATGGGCCTCAAAGAGATGCCCTATGTAGCTCAAGTAAAGAAACTCCAGCTCTACTTGGTTGCTTACTGCCTGCTCAGATGTGATCTATGCCTGACGTATAAGGCCATGTCCAACCTGGAATTAATGGACATGCTCCATCTCAAGAAAAACAAATCTCTTAGAGCCACACGCTCCAGTGAATTAAACTTCAGCAAAGCAATAAACAGGACATGCTGGAGAGATAGATTCCTGTCCCAGAGACTTCCCTCACTCTGGTATAGAATCCCAGTTGATGTTAGGCAGAGCCCCTTGCAGACTCTCTTCAAGAGGAATCTTGATGAGTGGATGGGAAACTGTAAATTTACTCCTGAGATCACTTCAGTGGCCCTGCTAGACAGAGGACCAGGAAACTAATTTAAAAGGGAGGTGAAAGCCAACACATTCTGGCTAGGTTACAAATGCCCTTGGGCAGATAGCCTAGTACCTACCTATGAACTTATAAACCTACACGCTCTATGGACCTGAACCTTGTCACCACAATAAACAGAACATGCCGGAGGGATAGATTCCTGTCCCACAGACTTCACATACTCCAGAATAAACTACCTACCTATATCAAACAAAGCTCCTCATTAGCACTCTTCAAAGAAAATTTTGATTATTGGATGGGAAATAGGAAATTCACCCTGGGGATCACTTCTGTGTCTCTGCACGACAGTGGCACAGGAAAATAAATTTCTTGGGTGGCAAAAGCCAGGGTACCTTTTTGGCTGGCCTTGTATAGGCCCCAGGGCTGATAGACTAGTACCTACCTATGAACCTATGAACCTTTGAGCCTTGCCTAAAAAAGGTAATATGGGGACAGCACGTGCCTTGGCCAGTATTCAGAAGCATAGGGGTGACAGGTGCAAACCATCTGTAGTGAAGCAACAAGGCTTGTCTATCATGTCATCATAGGCAGACAGAGACTGGATCCCCTTTGAATGACACCAGAAGCTCAGCCAATTGTTGAAGTTTATCATCTTTCTGTTATATTGCAGTATCATGTTGGTGAAGGTAAGATGCTACTCAAGGTTTGACCCTGTGTGTGCCAGCATGTGGTGCATCAACCCATATATGATTTGGTCATGGCCTATGCATACAATACACTCACAATACACCTAGTATGATATGCCTGCTGAGGTTAGCAAATGTGAAAAAAACCTTTGTGCAAACTGTCAGCAAGTAATGTCTGTATTGCACCCTGTAACTCCATATTGCTTGCTGAAGTGTAAAGACGTACCTAGTTTGGATTAAGAACACCGCACTTGCCAACTGTGTGTGTCTCCCTGGGGAGAAGCAACCTTTTTGGAGACTACTCAAGCACCTTAAAAGTGGTATACTCATCTTTGTCAAGTCTGATGATGTCACCATCCTACAAATATACCTGTGGAAAGACAAAATACCAGTAATCTGTATAGCATGTCATATAAATGTGTACTGCTGTAGTCTCATAATGTAGTTAGTTGGGGATTAGAATCCTGCACTTGCCAACTGTGCATGTGTGTCTCCCTGGATAGGCACAACCTTTTTGGAGACTACTCAAACACCTTAAAAGTGGTATACTCATCTTTGTCAAGTCCGATGATGTCACCATCCTACAAATACACCTGTGGAAAGGTAAAATCCCAATAATGAGTATAATGCGTCGTGTAAATGCATACTGCTATAGTAGCATAATGTAGTTAGATAGGGGTTTAAATCCTGCATTTACCAACTATGTGTGTCTCCCTGGGGAAAAGCAACCTTTTTGGAGACTACTCAAACATCTTAAAAGTGGTATACTCATCTTTGTCAAGTCTGATGATGTCACCATCCCACAAATATACCTGAGGAAAGATGAAGCCCTAGTAATGTGTATAGCGCATCATGTAAATGCATACTAATGTAGTATCATGAAGTAAGGGTATAGAATCTTACACTTGCCAATTGTGTGTATGTGTGTCTTCCTGAAGAGGAGCAAACTTTTTGGAGACTACTCCAACACCTTAAAAGTGGTATACTCATCTTTGTCAAGTCCGATGATGTCACCATCCTACAAATATACCTGTGGAAAAATGAAATCCTAATAATGTTTATAGCATGTCGTGTAAATACATACTGCTGTAGTATCATAATGTAATTAGGTAGGGGTTTGAATCCTGTACTTGCCAAGTGTGTGCGTCTCACTGGGGAAGAGTAACCTTTTTGGAGACTACTCAAACACCTTAAAAGTGGTATACTCATCTTTGTCAAGTCCGATGATATCACCATCCCACAAATATACCTGTGGAATGATGAAATTCCAGTAATGTGTATAGTGCGTCATGGAAAAGCGTAGGGTTGTAATATCGTAATGTAGTTAGGTAGGGGTTTGAATCCTACACTTGCCAACTGTGTGGGTCTCCCTAGAGAAGAGCAACCTTTTTGGAGACTACTCAAACACCTTAAAAGTGGTATACTCATCTTTGTCAAGTCAGATGATGTCACCATCCTACAAATATACCTGTGGAATAGTAAAATCCCAGTAATGGGTATAGCGCAGCATGTAAATGTGTATTTCTGTAATCTCCTAATGTCATTAGGTAAGGGTTTGAATCCTGCACTTGCCAACAGTGTGTGTATATGTGCCTTCCTAAAAAGGAGCAACCTTTTTGGAGACTACTCAAATACCTTAAAAGTGGTATATTCCCCTTTGTCAAGTCCGATGATATCACCATCCTAAAAATATACCTGTGGAAAAGTGAAATCACAGTAATGTGTACAGCATGTCGTGTAAATGCGTACTGCTGTCGTATCATCATGTAGTTAGGAAAGAGTTTGAATCAAACACTTGCTGACTGTGTGTGACACCATTGGCCAATGTGGAGTGGGTTTTGATTTTTATCGTGTATGACATATCACAATGACAACTGTATGTGCATTACATATGTAAGGTAGCTGTGGGGCAAATCCATATACATACATGTGACCTCAAGTATTTCATAGGTGGGTACTCTGCTTTCTCCATGAACGCATGTGATATCTTTGCCAGAGCGTGCTGGCACTTTCCAGACCTTAGGGCACTTCTGTATGCTTGTGACAAGCTTAGCCACTGCAGTGATCCCTGGGATATGGCTTCTGTTTCACATCCACTCATCATGGTTTCTATTGAAGAGTGTGAGTGAGGGTTTATGCTTGAGGTATATTTGAAACCTGTTCCAAAGCAAGCAAAGTCTGGAGAGCTGACTTAACACATGGCTCTATGTATGTACCTGTTCCACATTTTGGGGGCTACTACCTATGTGGTATTCTGGGGATACTTTGTTTTCTAAAAGTGGATAACTATGCTTTCTTAGGCTTATAGCTTTACAGCATGAGTTTGACACCAGGTATCTATCTGTATGATACCCTTTTGGAGGATGTGTGTGTCATCTGGAGAATAATGTATAGCCCACAGTATGCATTTTCATTAAACATAGGCAGACATATCCCTACTGTGTTTGCTTGTACCTAAGAAAGCTATATGCCAAACAGGAGTGGTCCCAGGACTGAGTGCAGGTGAATACCACTTGTTACTGGTATAGAATAGTACATGGAAGCTGCAAATGTTACTGTGTGTCCTACATCTGTGCATCAGTTGTCAAGCCGTCATCTAACAATTGTTTATGGTCAGTCTGTTGAGGTTATTTCTAATACCAGTATGTGGGATGGGTATGATTTGCTGGTGAGCTATAGCTTGGCTGTGTTGACCTCCCTTCCCTCACCTATAGCCTTGTTGACTGGCTTGAAGTCTACTAGGTGTAGGAGACATGATCTGGCCTTTAGAGAACCTAAGTGGGTATGGTGCAGTGTTTGCAGGTTTATAATGTCTCTGTTAATGAGTTCCATAATGCTGTGCTCCATAGCCTTCAAGATAACATTGGTCTGGCTTATAGGGTGAGAGTTTCCAGGACCTGTTGTAGTTCTACCCTTAATCAATTTATATTAGCATTTGCACTGGGTGTGACAAGGGTGGACAGGTTTAAGAATAAGTATATTAGAGGGTCAGGCCAGGTTTGAAGGTTAGTAGACCATGCCAGATGGGTAGGATTAAGTTGGTTTGTACATGTGCTGAGGAGGAATGCAGAGTATATTGTGAAATAGATGCTAAGGATGAAGCCGCCAGGTAACAGGAAAAGAGGAATGCCTAAGATGAGGTTTATGGCTGTGGTGAGAGAGGACATGCAGGTGGATGGTGTGACAGTGCAAGATGCAGGGGGCAGGAAGACATGGAAACAGATGATGTACTGTGGCAACCCTTAATAAGAGCATCCGAAAGGAGAAGAAGACGTTGTAGCTCAACCCTTGTGGACTGTGAACACCATTACCGTACATCATTCCACATGTATGTAACCTGTATAGAGGCTCCATCTGGACAGAGCGTTTAGGTGAGTGGTGACTTCATATGTCAGCTTGTGTATGACACAGCCAGGGACACTGTCCAGTACCATTGCCACTGTACCTCTCAACTGTCCAGATTTTTGCAGAATGTCCAGATTTTTGCCTCATATTTTTGGTGTGTTCCTCCTAAAATCTGCACCTTTCTGGTAAATAGCTGAGGATTGAAGTCATTAAATAATGACAAATATTTGAGTTTAAGACTCCACATCCTTCAGAAAATTCATGCTAATGCAAAACTTATTATTCTATCAACATTCTAAGCTTGTAAGAGCAATAGTTAAAATGTGTCCCTATTTGTCCCCCCATCATTTAGGCTTTGAGCAGATTTTTTGCTCTAAGAGGTTGAGATGTATATAGTGGACCTTGTTAAAGAGATGTTTTAACTAGAGTGTCTGTGAATCATCAGGTATTACATTCTGCAGGTCTGAAAATGTGGCCCTTGTATAGCGACAGGGTGGTGAAATCTGCATTCAAACTGTCTGACAAGGAATTGGGAATGTCAGTCAGATAAGTGTACTTTGTGACCATTTATAGTAACTGTGACCCAATCTGAGATTTCCCCTGTAGATTATGAACAACAGTAAAAACAGCTTTAGTGTTGTCTTTGGAATCGTTGCCATTTTGTATTTTGAAGCTTGCCTTGTATGTTTATTGAGGGATTGAATTTTCCAAATGATACTGACCAGAGAGGTTATCAATTCTTGGTATGTAACTCTTTTTTGGTATAACATCACACTTTCTATTATATATTTATTTTATGGCAGGGGTCCATGACACTAATGCACTTTTACTGTATAAGGGAGAATTTCTTGTGTTTGTGATAGCACAGTCCATGCAACCCTGTAGGTGAACAGTGTGCATTAATACAGGATTATACAGCTGGGACACTGTTAACCTTAGTAATGCAAACCAGTGACAGATAGGAACAACAGCATCACCCACAGCACAGTGTCAACCCATGTCATACACACACATGCATACTTAAGTTCCAAAACGTGTGTAGTACAATGCATACTGGCCACCAATAGAAACTATGGAGTGTTAACACTGGCCAATACAGGCCATGTCACCATGTCCATGTGTCCAATATGCACGCACATGCAGACAGTGCACTTCTACCATGTTCACAAATGCACAACTGCAAACCTGTGCTGCACACACCCCACACTTACTGTCCACTGTATAACACATGCTGACACAACTACACACATCAGCCAAGTGGCACATGGACAAACAAAACACAATTGGAATAAACACTGGTGGAAACAATACAACATTGCTAATTACAGCTTTAATGCATCATGCCTGCTCAGCTACACCTTCAAGGATATCATTACACTTTACTGCTGACAACATGCTACACATTCAACCATTGCTATAGTTTATCAAAGTCACCCTGTGCATCAGCACCATGTTAGCCTGTTCCTGCATCAATGTTACAGATGACAGGAGGTGGCACAGGTTTCATCATATGCACAGGGTGTGTTGTTGGTTTGCCAGAGGCCTACACTGAGCCATACAATTGACATGTGTGTGTGAGTGTGTGTGTGTGGGCCATGAGTGCTGTTATGGGCCAATGTTAATGTAATGTGTGCGGGTAGGTGTTTGCCCTAGGTTTCTGGTGTGTGTGTGTGTGTGTGTGTGTGTGTGTGTGTGTGTGTGTGTGTGTGTGTGTGTGTGTGTGTGTGTGCATGCACACAGTTCCACCATGTGGCTGCCATATATGGGGATTTGTGGGACAGCTACAGACTGTACCTGGCAGGCTTTACAGATCACCATCTCTGGCCATGGATACAGAACCTGTGCCTGGCAGGGGTGCTACAGACAGTATCAGGTACTAATCCAGACTGGGTACTATCCTCAGAGGTTGACATATGTCCACTGGATCCAGGTCCCTGCTGGGACTGGCCAGAGCCACGTGCACGTGATCTTCTAGGACGGTCTATGGACAGCCCCCCCAACATTGCTGGGGCTGGTACTGGCACTACGGGAACGGCTGTGACTTGCTGGACGTCCACTGTGACCTCCAGCTGCTGATGTTGCTGGCATACATCCACATCCATGTCTCAACTGTCCTGCACTGTCCTGACATATGGACATGACATTGTGTAGGACATCCAATGTCTCACCCCAATGTCTATCAATGACCTCAGTGTAATTACGTATGGTACCTGCTAGGTTATGGATACTGTCATTTACAGAGGTGTTATGAGCCCTCTGTGCCCTGGAACATGCGTGTGGTTGAAAGAGTTGTGGCATGTCTGCCAGGGGCATGATGACCAGCAGTGCTCTGACAAGAACCCCTGGGCATCTGCCTATGTGGTACCATTACAGACATCTGGCTATGGCTACTGTGTCCTGATGCATGTGCCATAGATACCACACTTTCCTGGCCAGTGCCAACTGTACACTGTCCCTCAGCTAAGGGCAATGGTGATGATGGATGTAAAGGCAGTATAACTGTGTGCATGGATGGGGTGGAGGCTTGTGTACTGTCAATTGGTGGCCCAACAACAGACCCTGACAAACCTGCCTGTGCCTCAACACACCTATCCTCATGATCACTGTCTGTCTCAGTGACATCAGGTTCCTTGCTGTACTGAATCAGCCCCACCTCAGCACCTGTGAGAGGAAAACAGGAAACACACTTTAAGACCTGAACATAATGTCAGACAACATGCACACATGCACATGCACACATGCACACATGTGCACATGCACACATGTGCACATGCACACATGCACATGCACACATGCACACATGCACATGCACATGTGCACATGCACACACACATGCACACATGCACATGCACACATGCACACATGCACATGCACATGCACACATGCACACAAGCACATGTGCACACATGCACACATGCACACACACAAATACACTCCTCCCTAAAGCAGACACAGACACACACACACACACACACACACACACACACACACAAAACACCAGCAATCTCAGAACATACACAATAGCAGTTGATGGTGGGGTACAGTATCACAAGCAAAACAGTCATATCACACATGTCAGCATACAGGACATGTGTTGCTCAACAGCATGCAGTGCAAGTATAGACAGTCCTTGTTACTAACACTATACATGGCTTTGATGCATGTGTTTTGTTATTAGGTGATTGGCCTCCCCCTGGAATGCAATGCATACATGGACACAACATTGCTGTGCAAGTATTCAAAACTCTGTAATGTACTGTGCACCATAACTCACAGGTCTACATACCATGGCTGGATGTGTATCTGTGTGTCAGATAGGTATCCAATGCTGATTACAGCCCCTGTATCTTTAGCAAATAATTGTGGACACAGATTTAGCATATGCATGATGAGTATTCACACAACATCATCAGTGGTGCATGTATAATTGATGGAATACCATTCATCCACATACCCAATGTACAGTAGTTATGGTGAGTGTAGATCATATTATGGACATGCCAGTGTCATCCATGACATGGCATGCTAAAACACAACTGCATATTTAAACATCACACATACCCAGTGTGTCATATGACCTAGCCACTCAATAGCATCACAAGACATATATGTGTCAGTTGTGCAAATGGTGATTGGTATGCATATTGTTTAGAGGTGCATATGTTTGTACACACACAACATTGAGGTGTATAGCAATGATAGCTATGTGGTTACAATAACTGGATGGGGTATAGTACCACAGGCCATCATCATGAAACATCATGTGGTCACTCAAGGCTACAAATGTTTCCAAAACCAGCACTAATCATGCTGTACCGGAACTGTCCTACCTTGTCTACATTCACCATTTCACAACCAGTTGTTACATGGGTTTGTAGGGAGGCCAATAAGAAGCATTCTCTGACATGAATGTGTAGTGTGTTGCAGAGGGTTAAAATGCTGCATGATAGGCCTCTACCCCTCAGGTATATTATGTGTAATGTGTGGATGAGATTTTGGATACTGGAGTGTGTCTTTACAGAGGGTTTGTGATTCCTTTATGTGTAGCATGTTAAAATGCTCTGTGTATGACATAGTTGTGTATGTTATGTGCATGTTGAGTATCAACTTTTGCCTATCCAATGGTCACTACAGTGTAGCCACATTTGTTTGAGACGATCTGGGTATTGCATGTGCTTGAGGCAGCTAATCACATTAGTGGGATGTGTGTGGTCTTACACCAAACATGCACAGCATGCATTATGGGTAGGTGTGTTACATGTGTACATGGCCTACACCTTATCTATGACATGCCCTTTTTATTTACAATAATAAATGTAGAACACACTCACCAGCATCTGTCCACTGCCTTGATGTCACCCCAGGGGGACCTACATAGAGATGAGACAGTTTGTCAGTGGGCACAACTGTGGCATTGCTACTGTGTGTTTGAAAACTTACAGTAGAACAACAGTTTACATTCACAGGCCTACATATTATGTTCCAAATGATCAGTATTGCGCAACAACAGGCTCCAGATCTTCTAACTACACACTCCACATCTCACATATGCATGATCTACCAATACAGATAACAGTAGTCTACAGATATGCCATGTTACCTGCATGCTCCATATGTGGTTGCTGGGTGGCTCCAACCTCCATCATGGTGTATGTCTACTGCTGTTATTGTTGGGCAGGTGCCACGAGGCTTGGAAGCAGCTCCTCCAGTTTGGTGAGGGGGGGATGGATATTAACACTACCTCCTGTTGCAAGCTGTTGTCTCCGCACATCAGAAGCATGCTGATGAACATGTCTGAGTAGATCACTGCAGTGGTGGTGTACCTGCTCATATGTCTGGTTATGCAGGCCTACCTCATTTACCCTCCGGACAACATCTTGCCATATTGCAGTTCGCTCCTGCTGGTTTTGGCTGGTTCATGAGAACATTAGACTGTACTGCTGAATCATACAGCTTGTAATGATCTCATCTTCAGCACTACTATAGCTGGGATTACTGTGATGTGCCATGATCCCTGGAAGACATAAAGAAAAAATATGTCTGAGCAAGTCATATGGCACATTTAACATTATACAGTACAAATATCACTGAACTGCCATATATAGCAACCTATTAGCTAATTGAGAGTGAAACACTTTAACTACCACTTATCACTGCTCACCCCACAACTGCTTGAAAGTGCCTGGCTCATTCTATCTAATGAACATTGTTCTGCACAGCAACAAAATAAAATCACTATATAAGACTATACAAGAGTACCTGGCACACTGTATGAAATGCAATGCACCACCTAGCCACAGCAGATACACATCAAGCTGATGTGTAAAGAAATATGTCATCCATCACAATGAGTGTAAGATCCAGTAAATGTATTACTATTATACCACACAACTTGTTAATGGCAAACCCATGGCCAAAATATGTGCACAATCGGGAATATAGGTTGTATACTGCTGTAGTCCACTGTAAATGTTGGTAGATATGCAGTTATATGTTTTACCACACATATGACAGAGGACATGTTACAGACATACCCACACACACATCAGACATAATTACAGGAGACAAAGGTATGGCAACCCAGATAAGCTTTACGTGTGTACTATACAGTACTGTGTGTCAGTACTTACAAAACATTAATCTTGGGGAATGTAATCTGTGATGAATACAGGGACCACACAAAACAGTGGATGCAAGCAATGTGGACATACACCGTATTTTGCTGTACAGGCCCAGAGCTTCAAGTAGTACTACAGTACACACAGGATTTGGATTCAACATCAGTACCAATCAATAATCATAGATGCAGTACTTTAGCCTCCAATGACACACCCCAGTTAAAACCAAGGGACCTAATCACACTGTATGCCATAGCACTTTTTCTGCCTAGCAACAGAATACACAGCTTTTGCTGGGATCAAAGCAAGAACCCATAATACCATGACATAAACAGTTTCCCACTAAGCTATCCCACAAATACATATCTTTGACGTATTCACAAACACACTGACCATCACAGTCAGTCAACAGTATAGAGAATCTATTGCAACAAGTAGATGTAGGTGTGTATGAGTATATATGACTCTCTCTCTCTCTCTCTGTATATATATATACACACATATACATATACACATCCATTGGTGTACATATACATATATATGTAGGCACATAAACATTTCACCTTTCATAGTGGGAATATCAATTATACAAAGGATGTGTGGTGTACAGTGATGTAATAATATCGCACAGTCTTGTGATAAATGCATTGAAAGTGTTCACAGCCCAGGTAATGAAAGTGTTCACAGCCCAGGTAGCTTTAGCAGGCCTCACTGGCTTCAACATTGCAAACTGAACAAACCACCCACACTGTTTAACCACCACATGTCATATACCAGCACTGTATGCTGTCTTGTTTGTCACACACTGAAACCTACATACAAATATGCGCATACTAACCTTCACCAACATATATATTTCCACCCTTCACAAACAGTTGCAATATGTCCCCTGCTCTATGCACATATACAGATGTGAATATATATGACACATATATATTTCTTCGTATGTTTGTGGCATACACACACAAGGTCCACACTGTTGTAAGTCCCTGGACCTCACAGCTGAACTGTTGGGCCTTCTGCAACACAAACAGGTGTCACATGTGAACACACACTATTAGGGGATTATATAGTAGCTAGATATAGCTAGATAGACTGCTACAGCAGCTGCAGTTGCTAAGCTACACTTTAATATGACTATCATGCATGTGTTGCTCTGTCACACCCATGTTTATATAATGGAAGTACTAATCCCCCCAACAGCCATTGGCCACACTACTTTACAGAACACAGATAACATGGATCTGATTTTTGACATTTAATGCTGAGGAACACATTTCACAGGTATGCCCCACTGCCCACAGGTACACACTGTATTGTCCATAGCAGTAGTTAAGCAGGACATCTGTGCATAGATAAGTACTGCTGGCACATATGAATGGTTCACATTATGTAGACTACTCTTCAAAAACATCTACTACATGCCAGTAAATACATATGTGTCACATACCTTTCCTTTGTATGATTTGGTACTGTTTCTTTTTCCTTTTCTCTGTCTCTCTCTCTCTCACTCTCTGTATCTCTCTCTCTGTCAGTCTCTGCAATAGAGTGACTGAGTTTGTTGGCAGTGATTGCAGCCTGCTTTTGTAGGTATTTGCACATGAGCATGTGATGGCCTCTGCACACATTAGTGGCCACCATTTGCTAATTGCATGCAGCCTGCTGTGTAGTAATTGCAGTAATCACTGTCATAGCAACCCAGTACTATAAATTGCTAACTCAGGTAGGCGTGGCCCTTTCATGTTTCCAAGATGGAGATCATCCTTGTTTGCTGTGGACATCATTGTTTAAGACAGAAGGTTGGTATAGTTCTTATATCAAAAGCCAAGGGTGTAGCCAGTGATTTACATTTTGTACTCAGACCTAAATGTTGCTGCTTCCAGTACACACTTGTCAGTGTAGAAATTTACTCACCCCTCAAAATGCTAACACAAGATACATGGGAGGATGTACTTTCTTTTCAAATTTTACAATTAACTGCCATACAAAGCTAGTTATTGAGATGTATTCCTTTGGCACACGAATTGTTTGAGAACTGCTATACTGTGAATATTCATTTACTCAGTTCTAAACAGTTTGTACTTTTTTAGTGTTGACATTAGCACAAGCTGCTCAAGAAAACTGGACACATTTCAGTACTGTGAGTATGCTTACATACATCCTTGGTAGACCCTGCACACACAGGTATATTCTACATTTGGGTAGGGGTGCAGAAGTACAGAGAGCATACGTATTATTGTGTGAATTTTATCTTGCTGGACTTACAGGGTTGCTGTGTACATGTTAGTTTATCAAGACAAGTAGTCTGTCTGCGTAACTCCCAACTGTGGACCTATCCACATGGTAGCCAGAGATTAGCCTGTTATTCTTTGTCTATGCACCACACAGGTCTTTTCAGCACTAGAGCAATGGCATTATTACAGTTAGTTGCTACCAGTACATGGCTACATCCTTTTGTATTTCAGTGATGTATTCCTACATAAGGGTATGCTTCCGGAATTCCTTCCAAAGCTATTTGCACAGTGTGTAACAGCAGAAAGGCTGCTATGCCTCTGTGTTTCTGCCTCTGCCAGACCTCTCAAACACTCAGGTACATATTTGAACAGACTCAGAGAAAAGTAGAGAAAAAGTCAGGGACACCTTTAAAATATTAGTGCCATTAAGTTGAGACTTTGAGAGAACCAGAGCATATGGATTAATATACCTTTTCTGAAGTAAAATAAGTGTCTAACTCTTAATTATTGTCATTACTCATTACGTGTAATTCACCACCTTTCTGGCCAAAGGCAGTAGTTTTCGGAGGGATTCAGAGGGACAGAGCTACATTTTTCAAAATCAGGGACATCCCTGAAAATTTGGGACAGTTGGGAGGTATGGCCTCTGCCCTAAACAGATATGCCAGTGTTTGTCTTGCTGTGATACTGTGTGGGGTTTGTAAAGTGATGGTGTAACATTATTTCCTGCTATAATGGCTGCTTCTCTTATCACAGTCATGTAATGTAATCCCACAACAACTGGTGGTAAAGATCCACAGAACAAGTTGCGTGGTATGGCATTCCTATTTTTCCTTTACATTCACTCATTCTGATACATGATATATTTATTCATAGGTTCATAGATTAGTACTAAGCTAACTGCCCTTGCAAGCCATTTTAAGCCTAGCCAATTATCCTTGTGAGACTCAAACCCTGCACCTTGTGTTTGTAAGGCAAACACCTTAACCATTAGGCCACCCTCCCAACCCAGCACCAACTTGTTGTGTGGCTTAGTGGTACTTCATGCAGTGTAGTGTGTACAAGGTCCCTGGTTCGAAACTGACAGAGATGTTTTATTTTGCTGCTGAGCAGAACAAGGACCCTCACTTACAGAGTGACTAAGGCACTTTTAAGCACTTGTAAGCAGATTTGCGTGGATTTGCACGATGCTTAGCAATGCTTAGCTAAGCGCAAACACGTGCACACCCGCGCAAACATGCTAACTACTGCTTAATAGTGCTTACTCCCGCTAACCCCCGTGCTCATTTCTTTGAAAGAAAAGAAATTGGGGAGATAGGAAAGTGGTGAAAAAGGGGCACAAAGAGGGAAAGACAGTAGGGAAAATAGCTCGGGATGTGCAGGACAGGTGTAGGGAAGTTCCATAGCTGCCCATTTCTTTAACAGCAACAGCTGTGCATTTGGAATAAATTTGGAGGTAAATATGAAACCTTCAACCCCTGAGAGAGGGTTGAGGACAACAAAGTATGTTGTAATGCCAATTAAATTATATTTTATGTGTCCAGGGGACATGTGTGAAAAATGGGCAGCTATGTATGGGGTGTAATATTTTTTTGGGAGCAGATTGCCTTTTTTTTTTTCAGGTGAAAGTGGAATGTGGGGTAGGGGAAGTAGGTATATTTGGGGAGGTAGGTTGGGGAGGTAAACAGACAAGACAAACAAGACACATACAGGGGTGGAATATGACACATGTGGTAGGTGAACACCATTGACGGGGAGGGATGTTTGGAAATCGCAAGTCCATGAGCCCACAGATGGCAACAGTGGAACTGAGATCCCCACCCATGGGCAGTCACCACTGCACCTTCACAGCCCAGAGGGTGGCTGTGCTGGGGGCTGTGTAGGAGGGGCAGGCTAACCTGAGAGTTGTGCCACTCATGCCTCAAACTGGCGTAGAGATTCTGCAACAGAACGCTTGATCTCTCTATGCACCACAGCCCGGAATATTCGAAGGGTGATAGGTGGCCTTCCTCCACCCATGCTTGCATGGGGGGGCTGAGCCCCATCCCCTGCAGTGCTTCCACCCGAAGGTGGCACAGGGCCAATGGAGGAGGAGGTCCCAGGTTGGGCACCAGACCTGCTGGTGCCAGGTGCCATGGCCAGCTGAGGTGGGACAGGTGGGTCCGCTGGGACCGGCCTTCCCATACAAACTATGTTTTGGAGTATTTAATAAAGATATGGGTTATTAACAGTCAACAGCATTCCCAGTTAGTTATAACAGCATGCAGAAGTATTCCCATTAACCCAACACACCAGAGTTTCAACAGTTTAAAAGCAAGCATAACACATGCATATATAGAACAATAGTGGACATTACAACAGCATGCAGGTTTAATTGATGGCAACAGGCCACCAATATTGTGGTATTTGAACAGGGCACATGCATAGAAATGAATGCAAATATTTATAAACCAATAGGACATATGTCCCAACAAATGTTTTGAGATTAGACATACCCATTGATGTGTGGAATTGCATTTTTTATGCACATACAGTAGGGTGGAAAAGATAGCTCAATTAACAACTTATATATCCTTCTAGTTTACACTACATTCCTTTTAACTGCAGTTATATGTCCCTTACATGTATTATTACACTACCCAATGTCCTTCTATTGTGCAATTGGATTTTGCTAGATCATTATATACATGAGCTGTATTTGACATACAAACTGTCCAGGATGCAGATATTACTGCTACATATTTTGAGAGTTGTTCACACACACTACTGCTGAGATGGTACACTGACAGCACTACTTTCATATAATTATCTAGATATGTTCAGGTGAAATTATCAGTTATATGTTAACAGCTCCCTACATTTCTGGCAGCACACTGACATTTCTGGGGAACACAGTACCAAGCTACTCATGTGCCAGATTAACCTGAACATGCTGGGCATGAACTAACAGTTAAGGGCTATAAATATACATAAAAGCTACTGGCACACCCTTCATCCACTTTATATGGGTCTACCCAAGTGTGGGTTAACTAACACTGCTTAATACAACATTACTGTTTCTAAAATGCAACAGTACAACAACATATCAAAGGAAATCACACAGACGCACTCCAGGAATTATACCTTTATTAAAGAATTATTACACTTTTATTTATTGGGTTAAAACACTTTTTTGACGGCTCTCTCATTTATATTATATAACAGTAAATGCAGAATAATTATTAAATAATTATTATACCTTTATTTATTGGGTTAAAACACTTTTTTGAAGGCTCTCTCATTTATTTTATATAACAGTACATGCAGAATAATTACTAACCTGCCTGGTGACGCAGCTTTTGCAGCCTATCTTCATGGGCTTGCTGATTCATAGCCCGGACACCTGCAGCTGTGAAGTAAATGCAGTGATAATGAGACATACCTATCCATAGTATAGACAAGAACAGCAATTCTTAAATACCTAATACAATGGCTACTTACTCAGTACTGGGGCATTTGCCATCCCACGGGTCTCCTGGATCCACTGGTCCAGTTGATCCTCCTTGCATCACTCCAGGTCAGAGTAATGGTGCCTGACCTGCTCACCAGTCCGAGGAATGCCAGTGGCACTGGTGAGATCATGAGCTAGACAGTTCTAGGCCTCCATTTTATATTGGGTGCCCTGGTACTGGCCCCGCAGGAGTCATTCCTCATGATTGTGGACAACAAACCAAACCATTACTTTGGTCTCCTCAATGCCCCAATGTTGTGCTCAGAATCAAGTGCCTTCTCCAACCCCGGCCATGCTGACTGCAGAAGGGAGTTATGGCAAGTATTCCCACCTGTGGAGCTTAAATATGCCTCATTTCCCGCACTTATTTGTGATTGGCCAGTTTGGAAAAAACTCAGCTGTAGGCACACCTGCTTAGCTGATGTTAGCAATGTTTACTATTCCTTTGATAGATATGTGTCTGTTGAAAGTGCATGGTTATGAAATGCTGTCATGGCTTAGTGGTTATGTACTGTGCCTATAGTGCAGAGTATCCCGAGTTCGAGCCCTGTCACTATTTTTTATTTTCCTACTGGCCAGACCTCAATGGTTAAGTTACAGTGAAGGAGGTGTGGCCGTGTTTAGCTGGCTTTGCTCACCTTTGCCCAATGTTGCTCAGCATTGCCTGACATTGCCTGACGTTGCCCGACATTGCTCGACATTGCCCGATGTTGCGCTGGTTAGCGCGGTGCACAGCTATGCGCAAACATGTTCTGTTTGCGATAGTTTGCACGATGTGCAGCTCCGCTGAAAGACATTGCACTAGTTAATGCAATGCTCAGCTACGAGCAATTAAATATAAATATGCTCAATACTGGTAAAATGTGCTTTACATTGCTTAAAATAATTTACTCATGCATCAGTATGCATAACCATTTCACCTTTATATATATATATATATATATATATATATATATATATATATATATAAATTTGTTCACTACTACATATAACATTTCAATGCTTTTTACAAAACTTTAAATAATACATGTCAGGAAATATTTTTGTATACAGATTTCCAACAGAAAATGAAAAGTGTAGTGGTGGGACTCGAACCGGCAATGCCTCCTCTTTGTGTGAAGGCTCTAACCACTACGCTATCGCTATGTCGCTTAATTTGCATATATTTTTCTTATTATCCTCTTCGGTGTCTAAACTGCTAACTGTAGCTAAGCAACGGGCAAACTCACGCAAACACACGCAAATACGGGCAGCTATATCGGAAATGAAAAAAAATATATATTTTACTTTTTATATTTGTACGGGGTTTACTATATGGGGGAGTTTAGTGTTAGAATGTACACATGTGAGCAGACTCGCTCATGTAACTAGACATTTCCCATGATTCAAACTTGCAGGGGTGTGGACTTTTGGACTGATCGGCAGTCTGACACGCCCCCTACACTCGTCCAAACTCCATGTCAGTTTTAGAGTTGAGGCAGCACACCCTCATTAATATGCATGGCACGCTGCCGTCTTACTCTTAGACTGGCTCTTCCATGTAAGACTAATTTAGTCTTACACGGAAAATTAGTGAATAATAGGGAAGGTATTTCATTATATTCATAGCAATATTTTACTATAGTTTGTATTCCAGGCTGAACCTGAAATTGTCCAGTCTGATCAGTGTTTACACCCCCCTGCCCCATTAATAAACAAGCAAATAAATAAACAAACATACATACATAATAATTAAAGGGAGTGGCTAGAATTATGGCACCTGTGGGATAGCTATAACTTTGGTTAGAGTAAAATTTGCACTACATTTGCTAGCTATTTCCTTTGCATCAGATGGTGCAGTATTATTATGGATTAGCTCTAAACATTGTTGGTTGTTAGTTCTTAACTTCCTAACGTAGCTAAAGATAGATGTGTAGTTATGTTGGGGTTTTGTGACTATTTTAAGTTCATACTCAGCTCTGGGCTTCTTCATGGTTCCCTTAAGCTTTTTGTTAGTTTGCCTCTGTGTGCTCTTAAGGTAGGAAGAATATAATGTCTTATAAGCATTACATATTTTTTTCTTTTGTTATATAATTTATTTATATGGGTATTCCACCACAGGGGTTTGTTTTTAAAATTCTCATTATATTTGTTACGGAGAAGGTCTGCCTTATCAGGACAACTGTTTAAGTGGGAATAGAAGTCAGAGGCATACGTAGCAGCTTTAGCAAAAGGATTCTTAAGAGGAGGATTACAGCAGAATTAATTCAAGTCATCAAGTAATTGAAGAAGTTTGCTTTTGAGAGGTCCCTAAACACAGAGGTATTTATAGGAGATGTACCACCAGTTTAAAGGAAAAGGTCACTATATTATGGTCTGATTTAGCAAGACATGATGATACATTTGGAGCTGTGAAAGAAGTGGATGTATTTGTGAAGACTTGATTAAGAATACTGGGGGACCCAGTAGAATGGTTAACTATTTGTGAAAGAGAATAAGCATTTATAATATCAAGGAAGTGTTTGGTATGCCGACAATTGGCAGTGTAGGTAAGCCAGTTTATTGATTGATAGTTGAATTCCCCTAGTAGAAAGGTCTTGGGGTTAATGGGAATTACAGCTAATGTGTTAAGATAGCTATTGTGCTCAGAAGGGGGCATTGAAAGTATTCTATAGCTAGGTATACAATGGTAATTAGTCTTGTTTAGGGTGATGTGAACTTCTAGGAGTTCACATGTGGTGTTCCAAGGAATCTGCTGTGATCTGATGATATCCTTGACAAATATTGATACTCCCTCAAAAATGTCAGTGAGTTTGAAGACATGATAGGTGTCATGTGCAGGAATAGAGGGAGTGTTTCCATTACTCTGAAACCATATTTCTGTAACTATACATATATGGATGTGTTCGAGTTGCAGGAAAGCCTTAAGTTTGGGCAATTTTTGTTAAGATTCCTGTGATTGAGTAGAGTTAAATTAAAGAATTCCAAATTAGAATTTACTAGGTTAGATTGTCCATCAGATGGACTCTGGTTAAAAAAGGCACTATGTGGGCAGCAAAGGCTTTAGGCAGAATGCAAATGTCTTGGTAAGAGAGGCAAAGGCCATCCCTGGCAAAGCAGGAAGATTGTTCAGCCATCTCATGCCAAGCTGACAAATATTGGTTAACCCCAAAATGACACAAACTACATAGTCAATTGTTAAAGCCAATTATCTTGTCTTTGAATCTTGGCATCATTCTGGACAATGGCAAAATACCACTCAAGACTAGTGTCTTTCCTGCCTCAGACACATGCATAGCAAGCTGAATCATTTCCTTCTACATGTCCCGCTATGTAGATTGTCTAAGGTCATTCATCACCACATGGGCCACTGACAGGTCTTAATCATATTTGCTGGGTGGAGGAATCTAAGAACCCTTGTTACATCCTGTATCCTGGTTCCAAAAAGACAGCCAAATCTCCATAAGAGGAGGTTTCCATTTTGTTCAATGGGGTGTGATCTCAGAAATGGTATATTTAAGAAGCGGGAGGTGTGGGGGGCACAGAGGTGCTTGCCCCCTGCTTAAAACAATTTATTTTGTTTTCTGTTGTATTTTTTTTTATCCATAGTCGAAGTTTTGCAACTTCAAACATAATGGTTCGAACATTACGTGTTCGAAGTTATAAGACTTCGAATATGTGATATAGACCCGTCCCCATGGTACCCCCAAACAACACCAATTCTGACATGAAATGAGTACCTAATAAAGTAAGTGTATCTGCAAACTCATTGTGCACCACTAAAGCAGACAGAACATCCACCACAGCAGCATCCATCACCTTTCAAGTCCACTTCCCTCAGGCCACTGACTGAGGCCCACTCAGCACTTTCCCATTTGCAAAAGAAAGGAAAACCATAAATCATCTGCACTTACATAAGCCAAAACTTCTTAATGACAACATTAGGCACTGCCAAGGGCATACCTTGTTCAACAACTGCACAGCCCCTACCCTGCCCAGCATCCGCTAACCTGGCACCACCATATCCCTCAGAAATTCCTTTCACAGCCAGCAAAGGAACATACTGCAGCAAAAAAGGTGTAATCACACAACCAGCAGTAACTAAACCTATGCTTCCAAATGATCTATTAAAATGCAGAACATAAATTGTGCTACCACTTGAGTATGTTATGACTAAACACTGTGGATGAGGAGTAATTTAAATATCGAAATACCTGGGTTACCTAATGCTTTCCATACAAAATCAAATACCACACTGTATGGGCCAAGTTAACTTATTTTGTAAAACAGTCTTGGGAACATTTCTGTAAACAAGCACTACAAGGATTTCCCTGAACAAATCACTCTTACACAAATTAAAGTTTAAACAAAAACTACATATTCATCTGTTAGAGAGTGCGACCTTGGCAGCTTCTCTCATGTGCTGCTTTGGTCTACAAGAGGCTCTAACAGCAACATATACCCAGCAATGAAAATTAAGATGTTTTAGCAAAAAGTAAAATACCTCCATAACAGACCCATACCCCTAAAGTGTACCTTATTTCAAGGAACCTCCTCATTTGGGGTCATAAAAGTACATGTTCCTTGAAGTTCAACATTGAAAAAAGTCTGTCACACATTCCGTATTAACAATTTAACTGATATCAATGGTAAATAGAACTGAATTGCATTATTTCATTAACAAGCCTATTCTCTAATTAAAATTATCACATTTTAACCATCATATGAGCTTTCTAGTTAAAGTTGTTAGTGAGCCATTAGTAGGTGTTCCACCTTTTAGCCATTTGTTCAACATTATAGTGGTAGTGTTTCTCATTTTGGAGATGGAAGGAGAAACAAACAGGGTAAAAAAAACTTAAACCATTCCATACTTCTGCCAGTGCCACCGATTATGGAACCTGTGATTCATCCATGTTAAAGGGGAGGGTTTACCTTACGTAACCCCCAATATCATTACCAAACTTACAACTGGTTTCGGCTGAGAAGTGTGCACATAGTAGGAGTAGTCAACACCATGGAAAAGCCACCATCTTCACCAACCACTCTTTCCCACAGGAGACAGACACACAAAGACCCCTCATCTACTGCATTCCTTTACTTACCACTTCAACTCACTGAAAAGGTGCCATACTTAGAATTATATGCATGAAACACACTTTGACTGTGATCTTCTTGGGAAACAAATTAATGCGAAGTGGCACAAATGACCTTGATTGTGACCATGTGGATAAATGAATCCAAGCACCCTAGTAAAATCAACAATAAGAATACCTTTGCTTCACCACAGAAGCTAACATGGCACCACTAACTAGAACTGTGAAAAGAAAAGGGTTCCACAGTGATACTTAATAATCCGGGTTGTGACTGGCTGTCATGGCCTTTACAGCATTACTTAAGTATTGCTGTTATAAACTTATAAAGTTCATAATAAGAGAATAGGAACTGATAAACATGTTCTGAAGTAAAATAAGTCTATGACTCTCATTATTATCATTACCTAACCAGTGTAATCCACCACATTTTGTCCAACTGCAGTTTAAGGAAGGATTATGAGGGGCAGAACTAAAGTTTTAAGTCAAAATCAGAGATGTCCCTGAAATTCACAGACAGTTGAGAGTTATGAGTGTGCCATTAACCGGCCACTTTCAGTTCTTTCATCACCTTTACAATATTCAGTAGCTGAAAAGTAAGATGACTGCCAGCCCAAAGTTACACCGGTTACACACACAATCAGGCACATTCATCAGCATTTGTTAAAATAAACAACTATAAACTTCAATATGAGAATGGGAATTAAGATACATTTTCTGGAAGAGAAGAAGGGCCGGATTCCTGAAGGCTTGCACGGAGTCTAAGAGTAGAGTAAGACTCCATGCAGCCAACATGTCCGCCGAGCGATCCAGGAACAGCCGGTAAGGGCGTGCAACAGAGCTCATAAAATGACTCTTACATGGACAGGGCTAGGATATGCAAATTACCTCAATTGCAGGCGAAAGGTATGCAAATGAGGTAAATTTGTGATCCAGGAAACCCAAACCTGTCTGAGTAAGAGTAGTGTTATTTTCAGAAATGTACTCCGTTGACAACTGAGTACGGTTCTGCAAATAGCAAAATGGAGCCGAGACAGCTAAAAAAAAAGGATGCATCCAGTTGAGGAAGCATGCCAATGGCCAAAAATATGGCCATTGGCAATGTGCACCGATGCAAAATAAAAATAAAATATTTTTTTTTTTATCCCTATCGCCGATGTTTAAGCATAGTGCAGTGCCGCACAAACACGCTGCACTCTAAAAACCAGAAAAACAATAATTAAAATCCACAAATGTGGGTTTTATTGTAATTCCTAATATACAATGCAAGGTAATGGCATGCTGAAGACAACATGGCTACCGAGTAGAGGTTGCTAAGGGGGGAAGCTCAGTCTAAGAGATGTAACCAAGCATTAGTAGGTAATCCTATGCAAATGAGGGTAAGGATAGTGAATCCCAAGTTTACATAGCAAAAGAGCAGTCAGTGGAGTGTAGGAGTAGGATAAGGGGAGTATCAGAGTAGAAGATAGGTGACATCATGAGGGGGGTATGTATGAAAGAAGTGAAGCTCATTGGAGCAGAGTGGCATGTGTTTGCTGTCAGTTACTCATCACTGGAAGAGGGGTGTCAACAGGTACCCTAGCTAAAGGCAAGAAATTGAAGGTGTATGCCATGAATAACACTAAAGTTCCTTGTAGAAGTGCTTGCAACGTGTTTGTGCACGGGTGCACGCAGATACATCCGAGTAAGACTGTGTGCACGTGTGTGTGCCTGTGTGTGCGCGTGTAAGCAGGAGTAAGCATGTCTAAAGTTGTGTAAGTGCATTTGCGCCTATGTGTGCACATTTTAGCAAGAATAAGCAAGTAGTAGTCCATGTAAGCATGTGTGCACGCATGTGAGCTGGTGTGCGCGTGTTTGCGCTTCTTTGCAAGGCGCTACCCCCTGAGGAAACAGAAAGGGAAAAGGAAGCACAACAAATAGTAGGAAGTTAACCAGGGAGTACTAGCAGAGCTAGCAGGTGAAAACAATCAGAATCAGGCACTTACACAGGCAGTACACTAGCCGAGCCCAGCCCAGCACTTAAAACACAGCAAACAACTTTCCACTATGTTTTTCTCAGAGACACTGCAACACTGCAGTAAGCTAATAGAAGTGAAAACTGAAAAAGCTTTACTGAGACAAAGACATGTTAGGGGGCTGCCATTGATGTTATAAGGCGACATATGCAACATGCTGAGGGTGGTGACAATGCGAATGCTGCTGAGCAACCCACAGTGAGGAGATGGAGAAGAGTGTACAGGCCCAGGGTAACCTACCAGGGGCTACATGAGCTGGAGATAGTGGAGCACTATATAGTGGACAGAGACCTCATGCAGCAAATTGTTGAGCTGTGCAGGCTACGCCTCACACACAGAACCAACAGAGGGGAACCCATCCCAGTGGAAACCAAGGTATGTGTTGGCCTAAGAATACTAGCAAAAGTTACCTTCCAGAGACCAACTGGTGATATGATGGGGATTTCACAGGCATCAGCATCCAGGGTACTGCACCAGTTCCTAAATGCCATGTCAGCACATGTCAGTGATCATGTATATTTCCCCAACTCCTGTGAGGTATTGGCCAGCAATATGCATTTTTCCAGCAAATAGTGGAATACCCTGAGGTAGTGGGTGCAATAGACTGCATGCACATATGCATCAAAGCACCAGCAGGTGAGCGGGGTAGGGTCTACTATAACCGCAAGGGTTTCACCTCCATCAACTGCCAGATCATGTGTGATGCCCAGGGCATAATAATGAATGTGTGTGCTGGCTGCCCTGGAAGCTACCATGATTCCCATATTTGGCATCTGACACAGCTGTACCAGACATTTGCCAATGGGGAGATCCCTCATGGTCACCTAGTGGGGGGTGCTGGATATGCACTCGAGCCGTGGCTGATGACACCCATCAGAAATGCACACACACCTGAACAGGAATGCCATAATGAGGCAAATGCACAAACATGAAATGTAATCGAGCATGTGCTTGGGCTGCTCAAGTCATGGTTCCGGTGCTGGACACATCTGGTGGAGCCTTGCAGTACTCACCAACTACATGTACCCAAATAGTCATGGTATGTGCTATGCTACATAATATGATCCTGCAAAAACAGCTGTAGCAGGAGCAGCATAGGGCCGGGCCAAACAGCCCCCCACCATTGCCAAGGCCATCACAGGCAGAGCGTGACTCAGAGGAGGAACAACCTGAGCCTGCCTCAGTAGGCAGAAGGAGGCGTGCCCAGTATGCTTTGGCCTTGGCAAAGAGGCAACGCATAGCATATACACTGGCACAGTAGGAACCCTGGAAATTATACCTCTCTCTGACTCGCACATATAGTAAAAGGGATGCCTAACTTGACACTACCTGTTAACAAACATGTATAGGGAGTGTAATATGTGCATCTGACATAGGCAGCCCTGCAGCACCACCTGAGGCATGATTGCCATGTGTTAAGCAATTGGCGTTTTTCCTACTTTGTACTGTAATTGTGCTTTTTTGTAAATCTTTGCTCTAAAATTGTTTTCCTGCATTTTCCTTTATATTAGCACAAATGTTTATCGCCTGAACTGCTGCGACTGAAACGCTGGTTTTGCTAGGTGTGTTTTTAGCTATTTTTGTACCTGGGATTGCGCGTTCTGGTTTAGGTTTTTTTTTTACATTTAGTTTGTACATTACTGGTCTTTCAATGTTTTTAGTGTTATGCAGATGGTAATTTGCTAGTTTTTTGGCGTATAACTGTTGTTTGTTTGGCTAATATTTTATAGGTAATACCATTTGACTTGCTTAGTGTAGCTGGTTGATACGGTCTTTCAGTGATTCTAGTGCAATGCTAAATGCTATTTGCTGGTGTTTGGCGCACAATAGTTGTTTGTTGGGTTACTATCCTGTAGGCGATTCCATTGTACTTGCGGTGTGTAGCTGTTTGACACGCTGCTTTTACTAGGCGGTCATTCACTAATGTTTAGTGTAACGTTAAATGTTAGCTGCTTTTTTTGGCGTAACATTGTTGTTTGTTTGGCTACTATCTTGTAGGCAATACCAGTTTACTTGCTGTGTGTAGCTGTTTGACACGCTGCTTTTACTTGGCACGTTTCAGCTTCTTATGCCTTTGGCCGAGTGCTGAAGATAGGGCTTCGTGTATTTCATGTTATTTGTTGGTTTTGGCGTTCAATTCTTGTTTATTGGGCTACTATTTTGTAAGCAATAGCGTTTACTTGCTTTGTGTAGCTGTTTGACACGTGGCTTTTACTAGGAGCGTCTCAGCCTCATGCGCTTTTGGCTGAGTGCTGAAGTTAGGACGTTTATTGTGTCTTTCATTGGGGTTTTAATTATTCATGTTTTTGTTTTTAGTGTAACGCTAGGGATATTGCTAGCCTTGGCGAAACGTTGTCTGTTCTGTGTGGTCCACCGCCAAACAGCCCCTGAACCTTAACTCCTTCTAAGCTCAGGCGTGGATGTTAGTATTGTACTTAAGTTACATATGTAGAATGTACTGTTTTTGTTTATTGCTATCTCCTGTAATTGGAAATCCTATTTTCCTTGCTTTGTGTAGTTGCTTGTGTAGTTTTTAGCTGAAGCTGTTGGAATTACTTATTGTGTAGTTTTTAGCTGAAGCTGTTGGAATTACTTATTGTTTCTCCCGCCTTTTTCATGGCTAGGCTCCCTCTGGCAAGTTTGTTAGTACGCTCTATCACAGTAATGCAGCTTGATTAGGCTATTTGTCTCTGTACTGTGTTATTCCCCTCTGTTGTATTCACTGTTGTGACTTGTATACCCTTATCCTGATATGTTATGTAGACTAAAGAAGTTGTAACCCGGTTTATGCAGACATTAGAAGTTATAACCTTGCTCTTGGCACTAAGCTGACAAACATTTAATACCCTGTGTTTATTGCCTAGTAGGTATATATACTTGTTTCTCCTTGTATAAATGATTTGCATGTCATAGCTCCATATTAATATATACTGCTCATTGTTGTCTTTTTTCTTATCATTTCTCTACTAGCTGGTATAAGATACTTTTTCTACACTCTCTTAACTCCTGGAAGTATTCATCCTGGACTCCTAAGAACTGCTATAACCACCTACCAGATCCTGCCTTGGGTCCCCCCCCGGGTTATCTAAACCACCCTGGAAATATCCACAGTAAACATTAGTGTATGTTACAGTGTTTGTTTTTGAGTTTATCACAAGTATTACTATATGGTATTAGTTATACTCTACCCTTGTAACTTTAACTTAAATTACTGCCAGTCACTGCCAGCAGCAAACCCCCCACCCCCACCCAGTTTTAGTTACTACTCTATCCCTTAGACTGCCTTTTCTCTTTCCTATTTCCTTGTTGTTTTTCTTTCCTTTCTGAGCCCTGACTTTAGTCTCCAGTCCCTTAGTCTTATCAAACTATTCTCTTGGCTGCACCTTCACCACCTCTACCGTCTCTAGGCTTCCCTGGTGCCTATCCCCATACTGTTTTTTTCTTTTTAGCCTCACTTATCTTAGTAATCTTTCTTCTCTTTTCCCGTTTCTCCACTTTCTACCCTTAGCCACCCACCGTTAGCCTGCCTCCTGCCCTTAATTTGCACCTTACTGATTGTTTTCTCCCTCTTGCTCTCTCCTGGTTTTGTGTCTGCCGCTCCCACCCTACCCCCATATCCCACCCACCCCTAGGGGTCCTTAACTTATAGCTCACTAGACACTCCCCAATTCCCTTCGCCTATCACCATCCTTCATAGTAATTGTCCTCTCCTCCTACCTATTAGCTCTCATCACTCTCTTTGCCCTCCTCTTGCTACTCCAATCTCTACTATTTTACCTCCACACTACCGTCTAGTTTCCTTGTACTCCTACTTTATTTCACTTCTCTCCCTATCGGCACCCCTTACCTAACCGATCCACTCCTTACACCTGCTACTTTCCTCTAACATCTACTTACTATTTATAACAACCACTATACTGTTCCTGCTTTCCCCTTTTGTTTCTTTCTCAAATAACCTTACATCACTACTCATCTTATCCTAACACTTACTCAACACCATGCCTCCTACACTTAAAACCCTCCTCTCTTACATACTTCTCTTTACCATTATTCTAGCCTCTCTTTCTATAACCTACTATATCACCTTCTTTGAAAACAGCTATTTAAAGACACAAAATCACCATCTCAAGCAAACACTACCATCCTCTTCTCTCACTACCCTTAACCACAGTAATATAACTTGTTCCACTACTTATCTTCTACCAAAATACCACAGAACAACACATATATCATTCTACCTTAACAAAAAATATGCTAATAACTTGCTTAAATTCCTTAAATGCTTATTCAATTACAATCATTACCTCCTCTTACATGGTGATATACATCCTAACCCTGGCCCCGACACTAAGACCAACACAAACACAAATAGTCATACTCTATCTATACCTCCACCTTGTATTAAAACATCTAACCCTCTTCTAATAGCTCACCTTAATATTAGAAGCATAAATAATAAAGTACATCATATCCATGCACTATTAAACTTGCATTCATTTGACATTTTATGTCTTACTGAAACATGGTTAAAACCCTCCACTCAGGACCAGGAAATTACCCCCCCTGGCTACAACATACTCAGAAATGACCGCAAAACTAGGAAAGGTGGTGGTATAGCCATCTTCTACAAAAATAATCTCCAACTTTCCCTCCATAATGAACTCTCACTATCAGACCCTAAAGCTGAATCCTTATCCACCAAACTCCAGATCAACAAGAACAAAGCTATTTATCTAATTTGTATGTATCTTCCCCCTGGTAATAATACTCAGACCCTAGAAAACTTACTCAGTTCAACATCCAACCAACAACCCCAGGAAACCATAATACTAGGTGACTTTAACATTGACTGGATAACCTGCTCTAACCAAAACCCAACGAGCCATATTAATCTCTATGGTTTCTCACAATTAATTACAACTCCTACTAGAACCCATAAACAAAATAGAAAAGAAACCACTCTTGATTGGATACTCACTAATAGCCACCCCAGCATCTACACCCCAGGAACCCTTCCTGATTGTATCAGTGATCACATGCTTACATATGTCATAAGACAAAAAGTGAATATTCCACATACTCATAAACTAAAAACATTCCGCTCAAAAAAGTGTTTTAACCTTGATAACTTTCTTACAGAATTGCAAGCATGTAACTGGTCACCACTAACTTACCTTGAACTTAATAAAGCAGTAACCTACTTTAATACAAACTTTCTTCTAATCCTTGACCATCATGCCCCTTATCACACTACTAGAATAAGAACCAAACCTGCCCCATGGCTGTCTAAGCAAACAAAAGATAAAATGGTCCTTAGAAACAAAATCTGGACCAAATGGAGAGCCAGTAGATGCCAATCAGATCATCTCCTTTTTAAACAATTAAGGAATGCCACCAAAAGAGATACTGTTAAAGATAAAAAGGATTATTATCTTCACCTTCAACAAGGTAGTCAAAATTCCCTCAAAATTCTGGGCAAGCATTAATAAACTTCTTAAACCTGGACATTCACCGACTCCTACTCCTACAGGCTTTCACCCCAACAATGCTACACAGATCCCTGATGCCTTTAACAACTATTTTACAGAAGCCATTAAATCCCTAGCTAACTCATTACCTATACCATCTGTAACCTTACCAAAAATCTCTTCTCCCTCATATAGTGACTTCCAAATCCAGCCCGTTGCCACATCCCTTATTTATAGGCTTCTTAAGAAACTCAAACCATGCACCCCATCTGCAGACCAACTCCCATCTGAATACCTACAAATAGCGGCTAAAGCTATCCAATATCCGGTATCTATACTGATAAATAGGACTATAACTGAAGGAACTATCCCCACCTTATGGAAAATATCTCATATAATTCCCTACATAAAGGAGGCTCATCAAATGAACTCTCAAATTTTAAGCCCTATTGCCTTACTTTCCCCATTAGCCAAGATAATGGAAAGATGTATTCACAAACAAATGCTTAGCTACCTTCTACAAAACAAACTTCTAGCTAACTGTCAACATGGATTTAGGCCTTCCACAGTACTACAACTGCTCCTTTCCTTTGCTGACTCCATAAATAAAAATAGGAACAATAATTTATTCTCCTCAGCACTTTTCATAGATCTTTCTAAAGCCTTTGATATGGTTAACCACAATATACTTTTGGACAAACTAAACCTTTTTTCTCTCAGCCCACACTCTTTACAGTGGTTTAAGAGCTATCTCCACAACAGGCAACAAGCAGTCCTTTGGGAGAACAACCTATCTTCCCTACTCAGTAAATATTGGTGTTCCACAAGGATCTATCCTAGGTCCCCTTCTTTTTCCTTATTTATCAACGACCTATATCTGAATATACCACAAGCCACCTGCATTCAATATGCTGATGACTCAACGCTAATCTGCACTGAAAAAAATATTTCCTCCCTCGAGTGCCTGACCCAAACAGTCTTCCAAAATGTTGAAAATTGGTTTTGCAACACTGCCTCCTACTTAACCCCAAAAACTAAACTTCTCCTCTTTACTCCTACCCAAAAATCTCCCACTCCACTCTTCACTATCTCTTCAAATAATGCAACCTGTATTAACCCTGACAAGACCACGCTGACTGCTAGGTGTAACTATCGATAACCATCTCAATTATGATGAACACATTAACACCACTGCTAAAATGCTAGGCCAAGAAATTGGGACACTCTACAGAATTAAACCTTTTCTTACCCCTGAAACTAGAAAGACCATTGCACAGACACACCTGATCTCCACCCTCTTTTATGCCTCACCCATCTATACCAACTTATCCAAAAGTAACACTACCAAACTCTCCATCTGCTACAATAGTATAGCCAGATTCATTACTGCTACTCCCTAAGAACTCATCATTGTCTTAATCTCAAACAACTAGATTGGTTAGAGCTAAATAACCAGTTATTCTATCAACAACTACTTATCATTCATAAGACCCTTCACTACCCTGAGGTTACCCCAGCCTTTCAAAAATGATTATACCATATAGAAACCTAGCCACACTCGCTCTGCAAATCGACTACTAGTATCACTACCTAAATCAAATAATAAAGCTGGTGATTCATTACTTGCAAACTCAATAGGAAAATCTGGAATCAACTCCCTCAAGGAATAACTAATCTAACCTCTACCTCTCTTTTCAAAAAACATATTAAAGAACATCTCAAAACAAAATGGATATGTCCATGTGCTAATCCTGACTAAAATAATGTCCACTCCCAGCTCTTCCACCCTACCCCTCCTGACTTAACTCCTCTATAAACTATCAGGAGTTTTGAGAGTTATTATCTAAGAATTGGGCTTTTTACCAGTTAAATTTGTTCTGTCTGTATCCTGTGTTACTGTTATATCTTTTATATAGTCTAATATAGTTGTATATAGTATAAGTTTACTTCCTATTATGAGTATTTGTTTTGTATTTGAAATTTTTTTTTTTTTAGCTTATATTTTGACTAATATTATGCCTAACATTATAAATTGTTGTGTATTTACCTGTAATGGAGCTTTTCTCCCCGGGCCTCTACTGAAAACGGATATTATGTCCAGTTGGACTAGCCCGGTCAACAAATGTAAAATAAAAAATAAATAAATAAATATAAAGCAGTGCTAAAAAGCTTTTACCACTATTTAGTATATATATAAACAAAATTGCATACACTAAGTAGCACAACTTTGGGCAATGTTGAGCAATATTGGGCAGTGTTCAGCAATGTTGGTTAACACTGAGCAATGTTGTGCAAGTATGGTCAAAGTTGGGAATAGTTCAGCAAAAGCAGGTAAACATGGTCATATTTGCTTCACTGTTCTTTAAGCAATCTGGTCTGCCCAGTAGGAAAATATGAAGCAGTGACAGTCTTCCAACCCAGCATACTGTGTACTATAGTCATAGTACTGAACCACTAAACCATGACAGTATGTCAGTGGTCAGCCTGTATGAAGAAATGTTGATAAGTCTATGCAAAGTATCTCATGGAAACCCTGCAGGCACAGCATAATCCCTGTCAAGTTATGACACAAAGGTGAGCCCTGCAGTAAGAATAGAACTTGATGTTCAACACACATACAGTATAAATGTTAATATTGGTCATGTTCACACACATCAACAAATGTAGTGGACCTCAGACAGCAACATACTGAAAGGTCACACTGGGCATGCTCACACACATGAATAAATGAGACAAATGTCAGGCAACAAAACACTGAAAGGCCGAACTGGGCATGCTCACACACTTAGGCCATGTCTGAGTGCAGCAGTGGGCCACACATATCCGGCAGTTGCATGTGTTAACCCAGGAACCTCTCACTATTCACCAATCCGCCTTGTGTACACAGTTATATGACAACAGACACATATATAATATAGTGGAACCCTGTCATAATCAAATATGTTCTGCAGATACTTAGGCTGTTCATAGAAAGTGCAAAAGCAAAGAAGAAACAAAACCTGCAATCAGTATCATCAATAAACAAAGTGCATCCCGAACATTATCATAGGTTCAGAGGTTGATACTAGGCTATTTGCCCTAGGGCATGTATAAGCCTAGCCAGAGTGTGTTTGGCTTTTGCAACCCTGTTAGATTAGTAGACTGTGCCTGTGAATAGTAGGTCACACAAGATAGCCCATTTACGTTTAGTTTATTGTGCCTCTGTCTAGCAGGGACCCAGAAGATACCCCAGGGGTAAACATATGATCCCCCATCCACTTGTCAAGATGTCTCCTGTAGGTGGTCAGGGGGGGGGCTCTGTGTATGCAGAACTGGGATTTCATTCCAGAGTGAGTGGAGCCTCTGGGAAAGGAATCTGTCCCTCCAGCATGTCCTATTAATATCAATGCTGAGGTTTACGTCCCTGGAGCGTGTAGCTCTAAGGGATTCAGATATCCTGAGGTGGAGTATGTCCATTAATTCTGGGATGGACATGGCTTTAAACAACAGGCACAGATCGCATCCGAGTAGGCGGTAAGTGACTGAGTAGAACTGGGGTTACTTTAGCCAAACTGCGCAGGGCATCTGTGTGAGTCCCTAGAACTACTTGGTGAGGTACTTTTGTGGCCATTGCAGTTGCTGCAGGTGTTGGGTAAGGTACATCCGAAATGGGGCATTGCATCCAAACATGGGCCTGATGAGTATAGGGGCACAATGACCTCACTTGATCTAGATGTGAAACCTTATGGGATAAGGTGGGCTATATAGAAGGTCTGTCTAACCACATTGGCAATGTGATTGTCAAAGGCGAGAGTACTAACTACTCGTGTCCCCAAATCCCTAATAACACCTACCGTACGAGATGTATTACCACCTATGTGGTAATGTGTGGGCATGTTGTTATTCCCAAAGGGAATGACTATGCATCTAATGGCAATTAGCTGCAGGCCATGGCTCTGGCACCAGTTATCCATCTCTGTGAGACACTTTTTGAGGATGCTTGTGCCAGCTGGGGAGTTGATTATGGCACCCAGTTTGCAGTCATCTGCGAACATGGTCAGCCATATTCCTCCTGTGTTAGCCTGTACATCTGAGAAATATATACTGAACAAGAGAGGTCCCAGGACTGAGCCTTGTGGGATGCCATGTGTAACTGGTGTATAGTCAGACATGGCACCTGCAATACTGACCATGTGGGTGCTATCCGTGATCCAGTTAGCAATCCATCTTGTGACATATGTGTCGATATCGAAGCTGGTGAGCTTATGTATAATGCCTGAGGGGGGTATTGTGTTGAAGTGTTTTGCGAGGTCCAGGTAGGCTGTGTGGACAACTTTCTCTATGTCTATGGATTTGGTAACTGTTTAAAGAAGTTGAACAGGTTCAAGAGGCAAGATCTGCCCACAACAAAGCCGAATCGTGTAGGATCCAGTGTCTGTAGGTTCCCGATGTCTATGTGTATGAGTTCCATGACGATATGCTCCATAGCTTTGCAGACCAGGCTAGTTAGGCTTATAGGGCGATATTGTACAGGGTCCCTTGTGGCACCACCTCTGTGGAGCAGGACCACTATTGCTGTACACCATTCCTTGGGTACATATCCTGTAGTAACTCTGATATTGAACAGTGACTTAATGTGAGTGTTACATTCATCATGAAGCTCGTGTAAGATGCAGGCAGGGACACCGTCCATTCCCATTGATGCTGTGTTGTCTGCTTTGGAGAGGGCAGCACTCGACTGTTCATCTGTGATGTCAGGGAGGCTACACCCTGTTGGGATGGACATTTGCTCTTTAGGGGGGATGGGGGGAAACATTGCACTGAACCTGTTTGCCAGGATGTTGGTAATGTCTGTGGGTTCAGTGTATGTTTTGTCATTATGCAGTAACTCACAGCATATCTGGGAGTTTCCACCCAGGTTCCTGACATAACTAAAGAAGGCCTTGGGATTGTCCTTAGTGTCTGGTGCAAGTTTCCGTTAGAAGCGGGCCTTAGATGAATTAATGAGTGATCGTAGCTTTTTGCTAGTACTGATCAGAGATGCCTTCACTTTTTGGGATTGTGCTCTATCATGTAGTAGCCTCCGCCTTTCGTTGTATAGCTTATTAATGGCCGTGGTCCACCAGACAGGTCCCCTGCCTTTGGAGGAATGAGTCTTATTGTTATTTGGGATAGCACAATCCATGCATTCCAGTAGGTTCCATAGAATGCGTTTGTAAAGGATTCAGTGGTCTGTGCCGTATTTACCACTGTCCCAGGGTCTTTGACTGATACCACCTTCGTTTGGAGAAGTGTGACATTTGCTTTTGAGAAGTTCTTCACTGAGATTACCTAGGATGGTGGTGTGGATGGGATATGTATGTCCAGTGAGATGAATGTATGGTCTGACCTTACCAATGAGGGGTATACCTCTGGTGTGGAACATAGAGTCTTCATGTTGGTGATGATCATGTCCAATATGTTTTCCCCTCTTGTGGGTGTGGTGACCAGTTGTGCCATAGCATTTGAGTCTATAAATCCTAGCAACTGTTGGGCAAGGGTGCTGGTGCTTGAGTAGTATTCCCAGTCAATGTTTGTGTATTTGAAGTCACCCAATATAATGGTGCTTGGAGAGACCTTCATATTCTACAGTGCTCCCAGGAATACCGAGTGGTGTTCCTGAGTTCGGGAGGGTGGTCTGTAGCAGTCTACAAACTGAAAGGCAGTTTTGGCCACTGTTAGTTGTACATGTATGGTCTCCGAGGCTTCGTCCAGTGCTACTAACCTGGAGGCGTGTGTATGTGTGATGTATATGGATACTCCCCCTATTTTTGTTGGCCGGTCCGAGTCTTGTGTCCAAAAATCATGGTATGAAGTATAACCTGGTAGTGCTGGTGTGCTTTCGGGAGCCTGAACCAGGTGTCTGTTACTGCACAGATATCGACATTCTCCATACTGAGGAGAGTCCTGAGTGCATGCATTCTGAGGGTTAGACATCTGGTGTTGAGCAGCATTACCCTTAGTTTCTTTTACCTTGTAACATCTATGTAGGTGGGTTTGTCTTTTGAGCCTCGCTTAAAAAAGCCACTATGGGTGTGGCAAGAGCCTTAGCCAGTATTTGAAAGTCTAGGGGTGACAGGTGCAAGCCGTCCATAGCGAAGCTATGTGGCATGTCGAGCATGTCATCCCAGGCTGACAGACACTGGCTCCCCTTTGAATGACACCAGTATGTTAGCCAACTGTTAAAAGTGATCAGTTTGTCTGTATACTGTGACATCATTCTTGGTGAGGGTAAGATGCTACACAAGGTCAGGGTCATACTGGCCTGGGCTACATGATCAGAGAGCTCCTCTATGTCTCTTGTCATGTAGTCCAGGGAGGAACATCTGAGGGTTTTCACACCATCATGGACAATGATGGAGCCATAGTTGTACTTGCCTTGGAGTGACCTGAGTGCATGTGTTATGTGGCAGATCCTGGCACCTGACAGACATCTCAAAGTGACCTTCTCCTTGTTCAGCCTGGTGAGTGGGATGTCAGTGTGTCTGACAATAAGAGTCACCTATTACAAGTGTAGTAGGTGTGTTATTTAGCCCTAAGGGCAGTGACTGTGTGGCACGCTGACTTTGTGAACTATGTGATATGTGGGAATTGTTGTGGGGTAGCAGTTGTTTGGGTGTCTGCTTTGGAGGTCTCTGCTGCTTATGCAGAGTTTATTTAGAGCCTCCAAGTATGTTTTTGTGTGGTAATGTATTTGGTTTGCTGTCACTATAGGTCTATGTGAGGCTGGATTTGTGGTGTGTGTGGTTACCTTCACCACCTGATAGACTGTGCCAGTCACGGGTCAAGAGAGCTCAGCCCCCTGTTTGTCTATATAGTTGCATCTCTCACATATATCTGAGTTTGTTGGGAGGAGGAGAGGGTTGCCTGTGTACATAAGGCAGTTGTAACATTGCGTCAAAATTCCAATATGCACCAGCTGGACTGGAGAGTACACATGAAACCGACCTTTGGACATGCCAGGATATTATGATGACATACTCTGTTGACTGATCACAAAGGATCAGTAAGGTGTTAAGTGTGTAAAAGAGTATAACAGGGGTATAGTGGTCAGGTTTGTCAGTGTTTTGGAAAGATTATTGCGAAGGAGTCCAGACAGAACCATGACACCTCCTTCAGCTATGTCATAAATAGCAATGTACACTCATATATGTCCTGAGTCAGGGCCAACTGTACCTGACTGACAATGCCGACATCCTGTCAGACAGGCCCATACATGCATACCCACCTCCCACTGACAAAAGGCCCTATCATCATACCAGGAGATATCACATGTAGAATGGGTAAACAGCTCCTCCCAAAGCCAAAAACATGGCATCACTTGGATAACATTGTTTCCCCATATGTGTTATAAGTGAACTACAGAACAAACAGACCCTGCACCTGAACAGTCTGTTGAGCCTCACCCTCTCTACAGGATCTGAAACTGTTGAATGTGTTACAGCAACATATGGCACACCCCACAAGTGTTGGTGCACAACAGACCATGGGAACTATAGTCCTATAAGCCTATGAAGTCTGAACTGCAAGGCCATGGAGTTCATCATGATTGCAGTCATAAATAAAGCTATTTGAAGCCGACAAACACACAACCCAACCAACTGTGGTATGTTCATGGGCAGATCATGTTTCCCAAACCTGCTAGACTGTTTTCAAGGCAGCCACCCAGGACATACATCACTGAAAGGAGCTGCACACGTCCCAGATAGACTCTGAATAGCCCTTTATCAACATCCAGACACATGTCGTATTCACAAAATTAACAATCTGTGCATAAATATGTATTGTCATATGAAGGAATGTCAATTTTTCCACAGATAGATCACACAAGCTAAGAATTGTGGAGTCCTGTTCAAGCTGTTAACACCTGCTGACCCACATGGTTCATTCCTGGGATTGCATAAAACAAAGTGCACACACATTACCATGTCCAGTCTGATGATGTCAGCATCCTACAAATATAGCAGGAGAAAAGAAACCACCCAGTAAAGCATATAGAGCACTGTGTTAATGCGTATCTCTCTAGTATCATAACATAGTTAGGTAGGGGTTTGAATCCTGCAATTGCTATGTGTGTGTGGGGTGTATGTGTGTGTGAGTTATTTCCTTAGAGAGGAGTGGCCTTTTTGGAGACTGGGAAAACACATTAAAAGAGGTAAATTCCTCTTTGGCAGGTCTGATGATGTCAGTATCCCACAAATACAGCAGTGGAAATGAAAACTATCAGTAAAGCATATAGCACGTCATGTTAATGCGTATCTCCCTAGTATCGCAAAATAGTTAGGTAGGGGTTTGAATCCTGCAATTGCGGAGTGTGTGGGACACTGTTGATCAATGTGTTGTGGGTTTTGCTTTTACTACTGTATGACATATCAGTAAAACAACAGTATGTGCATTGCACACTTCAGGTATCTGTGTGGCAAATACACATATGTACATGTGATCTCAACTGGTAACTGTGTGGCAAAGACATATATGTACATGTGACCTCAATCACTTCATAGGTGTGAAGCCTGCTTTCAACATGAATACATCTGTTACCATTGACAGTTGGTGCTGCTGCTTCTCAGACTGTATGTCACATATGTATGTATGTGACAAGTCCAACCACTGTAATGATCTGTGCCCTAGGTCATCTGTGTCACACACAAACACATGACAGTTTCTATAGAATAGTGTGAGTGAGGGTTTATGACTGGGGCATATTTCAGACATGTTCAAACACAACACAGTCTGTCAATAATGGGTATTCATTATAGGTGTACAACAACTCTGTGGATATGCATACAGACCCCTTATTGCTTATGTGATACACTGAGGGACATCAGCATACCTTTGGGAATGTGAATATCAAAGGACATATGACATCACATGTGGCTGTATGTACACATCAGTACCCCTGCTACATGTTGTGGGCTACTACCAATGTGGTACTGTCAGGATACTATGTATAGTAAATGTGGATGACTATGTTATAGTTGGCTCATAGCTTCACAGCATGGGTTTGTCAACAGGTATCTGTCTGTACGATACCCTTGTGGAGGATAAGTGTCTAATCCGGAGAATGCATTGTAGGCCACTGTATGCATTACCAGATGTAGACGGACATATCACTAGTGTGTCTGCTTGTACCTAGGATGGACACATGCCAAACAGGAGTGGTCATGGGAATGTGTGGCGGTCAATACCACTGGTAACTGGTATAGTACAGTACCGGAAGGATTCAAATGCTACTGTGTATCCTACAGCTGTGTGTCAGTTGTCAAGACATCATCTAACGAATGGTTAAAATCAGGCTGTTGAGGTTATATACACTACCAGAATGCAAACCAATGACCGATATTAACAGTATCACCCACAGCATAGTGTCATACCATGTCATACACACATGTGTATCCAACTTGTGACATATGTGTAGTAAAATGCATACTGGACACCAATAGGAAATATGAAGTGTTAACACTGTGTAATACAGGGCATGTCACCCTTCCCATGTGTCCACCATGCACATACATGCAGACAGTGCACCTCCACCATGTTCACAAATTTACACCTGTAAATCTGTACTGCGCACATCTCACGTAACGTCCACTCACCAACACAAGCTGCCAGTACCACACATATCAGCCAAGTGGCACATGGGTGGACAATCCATGTTTGGAATTAACACTGGTGTAAACAATACTAAATTGATAACCATAGCTTTGATGCATCATGCCTGCTCAGATATACCTACAAGGATATCATTACACTTTACTGTTGACAACATGCTAACATTGCTACACTGCTATTTGGTCACCCTGTGCATCAGCACCATGTTAGCCTGTTCCTGCATCAATGTCACAGATGACAGGAGGTGGCACAGTTTCATCATATGCACAGGGTGTGTTATTGGTTTGCCAGAGCCCGACAATGACCCATCCAATTGACATGTGTGTGTGTGTGTGTGTGTGTGTGTGTGTGTGTGTGTGTGTGTGTGTGTGTGTGAGGGACAACAGTACAGTATGGGTCAGTGTTGATGTAATGTGTGTGTGTATGTGTTAGCCCTAGGTGTTGGTTTTATGTGTGTGTGTCTGCATGCACACAGTTCCCCCTTGTGGCTGCCAAATATGGGAGGTTGTGGGACAGCCACAGACTGTATCTGCCAGGCTGTACAGATCAGTGTCTCTGGCCATGGACACAGTACTTGTGCCTGGCAGGGGTGACATGGACAGTATTGGGTACTAAGCCAGACTGGGTAATATCGTCAGAGGCAGAGGGATGTTGACTAGACCCATGTTCCTGTTGGGAATGGCCAGAGCCATGTGCACGTGGTCATATTGGACGGTCTACTGACAGCCCAGCCACAACATTGCTGGGGCTGGTACTGCCACTATGGGAGCGGCTGGGACTTGTGTGTCATCTGCAATGACTGCCAGCTGATGATGTTGCTAGCATACATCCACGTCAATGTCTCAGCCGTCCTGCACTGTCCTGGCACATGGACATTACATTGCGGAAGACATCTAGTGTCTCCCCCCAACGTCTATCAATCACATTGATGTAATTACGGATGGCACTGGCAAGGTCACAGATACTGTCATTGATAGCGGTGTTATGAGCCCTCTGCACCCTTAGTCCCTGCCTGGTGTACCGTTCCATACGTGCCTGTGCTTGCATTACAGCCCGGAACATACCTGAGGTTGTGAGACCTGTGGGGCACGTCTGCCAGGGGCATTATGACCAGTGGTGCACCCATGAGGACCCCTGGACATATGCCTATGTGGTACCATTCCAGGTGTCTGGGCATGGCTGCTGTGTGGGGTTGCATGTGCCATAGATACCACACTGTCCTGATCAATGCCTACAGTATGCTGTTCCTCAGCTAAGGCCATTGGTGTTGAGGGATGTATTGGCAGTATGCATGTGCACATAGATGGGGTGGAAAGCTGTGTACTGTCGATTGGCAGACCAGTGACAGACCCTCTCAAACCTACCTCTGCCACTACACATGTATCATCATGTCCACTATTTGTGGCAGTGACTTCAGGTTCCCTGCTGCACTCATCCAACAATACCTCAGCACCTGTGAGAAGGAGACAGGAAACACACTTTATCATCTGTACAGGATGTTAGCACACATGCATACATGCACACATGCACATGTGAACACATGCACACATGCACACATGAACACATGAACACATGCACACATGCACACATGCACACATGCACAGAAGAACACATTAACACATGCACACATGCACACATGAACACATGCACACATGAGCACATGCACTCATGAACACATGCACACATGCACACAAGAACACATGAACACATGCACACATGAACACATGCACACATGCACACATGAACACATGAACACATGAACACATGCACACATGCACACAGTCACACAGGCACACATGCACACATGAACACAAATACACTACTCAGTCAAATTCACACACACACACACACACACACACACACACACACACACACACACACACACACACACACACACACACACACACACACACACACACACCAACAGCAATATGGAACATATTTATTAGTGGTTGATGGTGGAGTACAGTATCACAAGCCAAAGAGTCCTATCACACGTGTCAGCATGCAGGATGTGTGTTGCTCAACAGCATGCATTGCGAGTGTAGAGAGTCCTTATTGATAACAGTATACATGTCGTTGATGCATGTGTGTTGTTCAATGATTGGCCTCACCCTGGAACACAATGTGTACATGGACACAACATTGCAGTGCAAGTCTGAAACGCTTTCCAATGTCCTGTGCACCATCACTCATAGGTATACATACCATGGCCAGATACACACAACTGTCAGTTGTATAACAATGAATGCTATGTGTAGTACAGTAGTTACTGTAACTGGATGTAGTGTAGTACCATGAGCCATCATCAGTCAACATCATGTGGTCACTCAAGGCCATTAATGTATGTCACACTGGCAACTATCTTGGTGTACCTGACCTGCACCACTTTGGCTATATTAACCATTTCACAGCCAGTTGTTACATGGGCATGTCAGGTGTTCAATAGGGAGCATTGCCTAACATGACGGTGTTGTGTGTTGACACGTGTCACATTGCCCCATGATAGGCCTCTACCCCTCAGGTATAGTACGTGTGCTGTGTTGATGACATTTGTGATACTGGTGTATGACCTTACAGCAGGTGACTACATACGCCATGTGTATCATATTAACACATATTGCATATGACAAAGTGGTGTATGTTGTGTGCATGATTATTGAGTCTGCCTATACAATGTCCACTACAGTGTACCACAATTGGTTGGGATGCTCTGTGTATTGCATGTGTTTGAGGCAGCTACTCATGTTATTGGGATGTGCATAGCCCCACAGAGAACATGCAGAGCATGCACTATGTGTAGGTGTTTAGCATGTGTATATGACCTACAACTCTCCTATGACATGCACATGTTATATGCTATATTAAATGTAGAACACTCACCAGCATGGGTCTGCTGTCTTGCTATCACACCAGAGGGACCTGCAAGGATATGAGACAGTTTGTCAGTGTCAACAACTATGGCATTGCTGCTGTGAGTTTGCAATTTTACAGTAGTACAAGAGGTGACAGTCACAGGCATACAGATAATGTCCCAAATTATCAGTATTGCATGACACCAGGCTCCACATCTTCTGAATACACAGTACACATCTGATACATGCATGTTCTAACAATTGAGCTAACAGTGGTCTACAGATATGCCATGTTACCTGCACGCTCTCTATCAACGTGTTGGGTGTGTCCGGCCTCCATGATGACACAGGTCTGTTGTACTGGTTGGCCAGGAGCCTCCACGCTGAGGAGCAGCTCTTCCACTCTGGTGAGGGGGGGATGTGTTGCTGTACCACCATATGTGGCAAGCTGTTGTCTGTGGACATCAGAGTCATGCTGCCGGACATGTCTGATTAAATCACTGCAGTGATGGCGTACCTGCTCATAAGTCCGGTTATGCATGCCTACATCATTCACCCAATGAACAAAATCCTGCCAAAGTGCAGTGTGCCCATGCTGGTCCTGGCTGGTTCTGGAGAACAGCAGGTTGTGATGCTGTATGAGGGCGTCTATGATGACTTCCTCCTCCTCAGGGGAATACGCAGGTTTCCTGTTGTGAGACATGTCCCTGGAAGACAATAAAAAAGTAATTCTGAGCAAGTCATGTGGCACACTTAACATTCTAAAGTACAGACATCAATGAAATGCCATATATAGCAACCTATTGGCTGTCAGTAGATACACACTTTTAATACCACATATGACTGCTCAGCCCACAACTGCCTAACAGTGCCTGGCACATACTATATACCAAACCATGTTCTGCACAGCAACAAAGTGAAACCAGTATGTAAGACTATACAACAGTACATGGCACACTGTATGTGACACAATGCACCACCTAGCCGCAGGAGGTGTATATGAAGCTAATGCATACAGACATTTGTCATCCATTCAAATGAATGTAAAGTACAGTTACAGTACTACCAGTATACCATGCTACTTGTTGATAGCAAACCCCTCAGTAACATATGTGCATATTCATCAGTATAGATGGCATACTGCTGTACTACACTATACATGTTGCTAGATATGCACTTATATCCTGTGACACACATACCACCAAGGCCATGTTGCAGGCATACCCACACACACATCAGACATACGTACAAGACACAAAGGTATGGCAACACAGATTAGTTTTACCTGTGTACCATACAGTACTGTGTGTCAGCACCTACAAACCTCATGCCTGAGGTATGTAATGTGTGAGGACTACAGGTAACAAACAAAACAGTGTTTCCAAGCAATGTGGATATAAACCATACTGTGCTGTTTAGGCCTACAGCTTCAGGTAGTACTACAGTTCATATGGGATTTGTATTCACTAGTGTTAACAATCAATAAGCATACATGTACTGCTTTAGCCTACAATGGCACACTCCAGTCAACACCATGTGACTACGTCACACTGTATGCCATACTGATTTTCCTGCCTAGCAATAGCATACGTATCTTTTGCTGGGATTAGAGCTACAACACTACATACCATGATATACACAGTTTCCCACTAGGCTATCACACATATACACATCTTTGACACATCCGCCTACACATTCTCCATCACACCCAGTCAACCTCACATAGCAAGTAATGCAACAGGTACATGCGTGTGTGTATCGGTTCTTAGGTAGCTAATAGGCTATTATCCATAGGGCCTATGGAAGCCTAGCCATATGGTAGCCTGCCCTTCAACACCCATGTAATGTAGGTTCATTTGCCCCTGTCATGCAGAGCCACAGAGGTGATTCTTGGGTTGTGTTTCCTATCTCACATCCAATCATCATGATTATTCATGGCAACTGCTAATGAGGACCTTCATTTGCTATTGATAGGTAGTTAGTTCCAGAGTATGGTATGTGTCTGAGATGATAATGTATCACTCAAGCATGTTCTACTTTTTGACGTTACAAGGTTTAGATCAGTACAGTGTGTAGCTTGTATGGAGTTTCATCTGTTTACATGGAGCATGTCCAACACCTGTGGGTTTGGCCTAGCTTTGTATGTTAGGCAGAGGTAGCCTCTGGGTAGGTGGTATGCGACAGAGTGTAGCTGTGGTATTGTAAGACAGTCTGCATAGGGCATCTGTTTGAGTCTGGTAATACTCTTTGTGAGGTATGTGTCTGGCGTCTACAGTTGCTGTGGATGTCTTCTGAGGTACATACCAACAGGGCCATTGTACTCTATGATGGGTGTTATGGCTGATGAGTAGAGTGGAACACTGACCTCTATTTCCATGGATGACACACCTTTTCTGATGACATGTGGACCGTACTCAGTTTACATGACTAATGTGGCACTGTGATTATCAAAAGGGACACTACTGTCCACCTGTGTCCCGTAGTCTCTTATCACACTTCCGGTGTTGAGTAGACTACCACCTATGTGGTAGTTCATGGGTACAGGGTATTTAACAACAGGGATGGCAATACGTGTACAACATTGAGCTTGAGCGTACATATGAACATCCATTGGTGCACATATAGATATACATATTGGCACATATACAGTCTACCTTTCATGGTGGGAATATCAATTATGCAAAGGTAGAGAGGGATACAGTTATGTAATGATATTGCACAGTCTTGTGCATAATGCATGGAAGGTATTCTCAGCCCATGTATCTTTAGCAGCACCCCCTATCTGGAAGACTAAAAACCTAACAAATCATACCCACAGCGTTTAAACACCACATGTCATATGCCAGCACTGTATGCTGTCTTGTTTGACACACAATACAACCTACATATAAATATGCACATAACAATCTGCACCAACATATAAATGTCCACCCTTCACAAACAGTTGCAGTATGTCCCTTGCTCTATGCACATGTTCAGATGCTAATATATCAGACACATATATATCTCGCCATATGTGTGTGCCATACACACACAGGGTCCACAATGTTGTAAGTCCATACACCTCATGGATGACCTGTTGGGCCTTGCTACAACATGGACAGTTGTCACATGTGTGCATACAGTAATAGTACAAGAGTATATATAGCTGCAAATGCTACATTACTATACTAGCCTGGTACAGCAGTTGCCAATGCTAAGCTACACATTATGTGACAATCATGCATGTCTTACTCTGCAACATCCAAGTTCATGTAGGTGTTTGCACTACTCCCACAAACTGCCATTAAACGCAGTACTGTACAGACCATACATAACATGTTCAGATGTTTGACATATGATGCTGAGCTACATATGTCACAGTTATGTCCCACTGCACATAGCTACACACTAATTTCTCCATGGCAGTAGTTATGCATGGCATCAGTGCATACATACCTACTGCTGCCACATATGCATGTTTCAGAGTATGTACAGTGCTATTCATAAACATCTACTACTTGCCAGTATCTACAAACTGTTACATACCTGTTTGTCCCTTTCAGGTCCATCTGTGTATGCTTTGACAATGTTTTTATTTTTTTTTTATTAAGTAAAGATTTTTACTTACGTTTAATTTTTTTTTAATTTTTGGTTAACTTTTAGTTTTTTAATTAATAACTTTAGTTTAATATATATATATATATATATATATATATATATATATATATATATATATATATATATATTTGTTACTTAATTATATATTTATTTATTAAGTACTACAGTTTTCACTACTCTCCAGAAGTTCTACAGTTGCTGACACGTGCAATGTAATGATTGCATGTGGGGATAGCAAGTACAATCTGCTTTTATAGGTATCTGCACATGTGCATGTGATGCCCTCTGCACCAATTGGTGTCCAGCATTTGGTAAATGCATACAGCCTGCTGTGTGGTAATTGCAGTACTCACTGTCATAGCAACCCAATGCTATAAATTGCTAAGGTATGTAGGTGTAGCCCTTTCAGATTTTGAGAGTGGGGCCCATGCTTGTTTGCTGTGGACACTGTTGTGTAAGTCAGAAGGTTGGTATATGTCTTATAATGAAGCTAGAGGTGTAGACAGTGATGTACATGTTGTACTCAGACCTGACAGTTGCCACTTCCAGTACAAAGCTATCAGTGTAGAGTTTTTTTTTTTTTCAGATGAGAGTGGAAAGTGAGGTATAGGAAGTAGGTATATTTGGGGAGGTAGGTTGGGGAGGTAAACAGACCAGACAAGCAAGACGCATACAGGAGCGGAGTATGACATATGGGGCAGTTGAACACAATTGATGGGGATGGATGTTTGGAAATCGCAAGCCCATGAGCCCACAGAGTGTAACAGTGGGACTGACATCCCCACCCATGGTCAGTCACCACTGAACCTTCACAGACCTGAGGGTCACTGTGCTGGGGGCTGCGTAGAAGGGGCAGGCTCACCTGTGAGTCATGCCACTCTCGCCTCGAGCTGGCATAGGAGATCAGCAACTAAACGCTGGATCTCCCTACGCACCACAACCCGGACCCTTCGGAGGGTGACAGGTGGCTCTTCTCCACCCACTCTTGCAGGGGGGGATGAGCCCCATCCCCTGCAGTGCTTCCACCCGAGGGTGGCACAGGAACAACGGAGGAGGGTAGCCCGGGCTGGGCACCAGACCTGCTGGTGCCAGGTGCAATCGCCAGCTGAGGAGGGGCAGGTGGGTCCACTGGGACCAGCCTTCCCATACGTTCTGTGATTAGGTGTGTTTAATTACAACATAGACATCAGCATTCCAAATTAGTTGCAAAAGCATCCAGTAATATTCCCATTAACCCAACACACCAGGGTTACAACAGTTGAACAGCAAGCATAACACATGCATATATTGAATGACAGTGGACATTCCAACAGCATGCAGGGATGATTGGTAGCAACAGGCCACCAAGATTGTGGTGTTTTAACAGGGGACATGTATCAAAGTAAATGCAGATTTTTATAGAACAATAGGACATATGTCCCAACAAATGTTTTGAGATTAGACATACCCATTGAGGTGTGAAATTGCATTGTTTATGCACATGGAGTAGGGTGTAAAAAGAAACCTCCATTAACCTCCATTAACATCTTATTAGTACTTTTACTGTAGACTACATTCCTGTTGACTGCAGGTGTATATCCCCTACATGTATTATTACACTAGGCAACATGCATTAGATTGTGTAATGTGTTTAGCTAGTTCATTATATACCTGACCTATATCTGACATAGTAACTGTCCAAGATACAGATGTTACTGCTACATAGTTGTATTTTATTTTTATATTTATGTATCTACATATCTGGATGTGTTCACGTGACATTTTCACTTAATTTTCTACAGAACCCTACATTTCATGTAGCACATTCACATTTCTGGGGAACACTTTGTCAAGCTACTCGTGTGCCAGATTTACCTATGCATGACAGCCATTTAACAACTGTTGAGGACTGTTATATGCTTCACAGCTACTGGCACTTCCTTCATCCACTTTATATGGGACTGCACAAATGTGGGTTGACAGCACTTAATACAACAGTACTATTTATTTAATGCAAGGGTACAACATTTCTAAGTAAGTGACACAGACACACTCCAAGTATTATACCTTTATTATTCACATTAAACACTCTTTTCTACAGGCTCTCTCCTTTATTTGATATTACAGTGCATACGGAAGACCTATTCAGGACATATTATACCTTTATTGATAGGTTACAACACTCTTTCAGGCTCACTCACTTATTTTATATGACAGTACATGCAGAGATAGTATTCCAGACTTATTTTACCTTTATTAATGGGTTACTACACTCTATTCCTGGCTCTCTGACTTATGTTATATAACAGTACATGCAGAAAATTTATTCAGGGCATTTTATAGCTGTATTATTGGGCTACAACACTTTTATAATGCTCTCTCACATATATTATATAACAATACATGCAAAATAATTACTAACCTGCCTGGTGGCACAGCCTTAGCAGCCTTTCTGCATAGGCTTGCTGATTTGCAGCATGGACACCTGCAGCTGTGAAATAAATGAAGGGATATTGAGACATACCTATCCATTATTTAGACTATATTAGCATGTCTTACATACTACATTCCATGGCTACCTACTTAGTAGTGGGGCATCTTGCATATGATGGGCCTCCTGGATCCATTGGTTCAGTAGGTCCTGCTTCCATCTCTTCAGGTCTGCATGGTGGTGACAGACCTGCTCACCAGTCCGAGGGACGCCTGTGGCACTGGTGAGTTCATGAGCCAACCAGTTGCAAGCCTCTGCCTTATACTCCATCCCTTAGAACTGGCCCTGCAGGAGTCGAGACTCATGACGATGGACTAGGAGCCAAACCATGTATTTTGACTCCTCAATGCCCCAGCTTTGCGCTCTAAAGCGAGTGCCCTCTCCAGCACCAGACACTCTAACTGCAGATGGGAGCTACAATCAGTTATGGCGAGTATTCCCGCCTATGGAGCTTAAATATGCCGCATTTCCCACACTTTTTTGTGATTGGCCATTTTTGAAAATTCTCGGCTGACTGCAGACCTGCTTAGCAATGGTTAATCTACCATTTATAAGTATATATATGTTAACAGTGGATATTTATCCTAAGCTGTCGTGGCTTAGTGGTTCAGTACTTTGACTATGGTACACAGTGTCCTGGGTTCGAACCTTGTCATTGCTTTTTATTTCACTACTGTCCAGACAGGTTAGGGGGTGTGGCTGTGTTTAAGTAACTTTGCTCTATGTTGCTCGACGTTGCCCAACGGTGCGCTGGTTGGCACGGTGCGCACCTCCGCGCAAACCGATTGCGCTGGGTAAAGCACTATTTAGCTATGGGCAACTACATTGTGCTGGGTAAAGAGCTGCTTAACTATGGGCAACTATATTGTGCTGGGCAAAGCATTGCTTAACTGTGGGCAATTATATTGCACTGCATAAAGTGTTGCTTAACTGCGGACAATTATATGTCAGGTTCCTTTATAAATATACATTTTGTTCACTGATACATAGGCCATTTCAATGCTTTTTAGTAAAAGTTTAATCATATATGTCAGGAATTATTTCATATATTCATTTTGAACATAAAATAGGAAGGGGAGTGGTGGGACTTGAACCTTGAATGCCTCCTCTTTGTGCGAATGCTCTACTATTACTACTTGACGTAATTTGCATACACATTCCTTATTATGTTCTTCCATGTCGAGATTGCTAACTGCAGCTAAGCAATGGGCACGCCCGCGCACACACGCGCAAATATGGGCAGCTATATCGGGAATTAGAAAAAAAAATAATGTTTTACTTTTTATAACTGTGCTGGGGGTTTACAATGTCATGGAGTGTGGTGCTGGGTACATGGACATTTGAGCGGACTCGCTCTTGTGTGTTGACATTTTGCATTTTACATACTTGCAGGGGCGTGGACCTTTAGACTGCTCAGCAGTCGGACATGCCCCCTGCTTGCCTGCACGGTCCCTGTTAGACTTGGGGTAGACTCAGCGTGCCCTCATGAATTTTCATGGCACACTGATGTCATACTGTTCAACTGCAGCCTCCGAGTAAGACTTATTTAGTCTTACACGGAGGATTCGTGAATCCGGGGGGAAGTCTGCAGATTTAATCATTTATCAAATGTAATGCCATGCCCCTTTTTTTCCACAATTGGCACTTCTGGATGGATTAAAAGGGAAAGAACAACAGTTTGAGCCAAAATTCAGGGAGAGCTGAGGGGTATGCCTCTTCCACATAGTACTGTCACTGGTGGTGAGGAAAGGGTTGTGAAAAATTTAGGAAACCCTTTGGCATTTAAACTCCCACAGAAACTCTGCCTTATATCACAAAGATATTCTGTCCATTACAGAATGGAAATATGCAGTAAAGCAGCCAGTCAGATATGTTGTAAATCTTAAATGATAATGCTGCAGACTGAAGGCAGTCTCTCACTTTACTGTAATTTAAAAGTCAAATACATATAGCACCACTGTAACGAGGGCTGACAGAAAAGGGGTCTAGGTCAAAGTGAGGACCCTGCAAATCTGCAGGGGCAAAGAGTGTGATTTGAAAATGCTAATCAAAGGTCAAACTTGTTAAGATGTGATCCAAATTAATCATGCAGATCAAATTCCATTAATAAATATTTCAAATATGCTGACAGTAGCACAAGCTGAACTGAATGAATAAAATGACAATGTCCTCTTTCAAACCTCTGGCAAATACAGCCGACTAAATTAAGACGCAACCAAAAACAGTTTTAACAAAATCTATTGCAAGTAGTTTCAAACACCTACTGAAATTCTACATATTTTCCCCTTATTATTTCTCTTTCCTGTTTTTTTTTTTTTTTGAAACTGCTGCTGAAGAGTAAGGCAATGTGAAGTAGCCCCCCGACTGTTAACCATGCTACGGGCATGTGTGGCCAACAGCCATTATTACGCAGGCATCTCACAGCCCGCAAACACACCCTACCTAACACCAATGAACCTTTCATGACCTACTACCCCCACCAACTCCTTGCACAATACCTACTCCTCATCCTTACCTGACTGGGCAAGCAAAATGGACTAACTTATAATCTGCACTACAGACCTTTTGTGAAAATCTGGAGAGATGAATGCTATGACTGTGACCACTATACCTCAGCAATATGCACTAACATGCCTAACAAACTCTTACAGCAAGAAACCTGATAATTATTAAATATTGTTCTTAACCACTTAGGAATCACCCAGCAAAAAAGTTGAGAGAACAACTGCTTTGCATTAACATGGCTTTTCTGAAGGGTTTGAAATCAGAAATGCAAATGTCTGTCATTCTTTACTGACTTCACTAATCAGTAACACCAAACTATGAGACAAAATCTGGTCATTCCTAAACCAGTGAGATATAGAAACCCAAACATCATAAATGGGTAAACTCTGTTCTTCTGAGGAAACAAGGGGGCCACATGATATACCCACCGCCACATAAAAGCTGTGCTAACACCTGTAACTTTCCTCAACTCGAAGGGGGGAAAACCCACAAGGGCAGGCATTTCACCACCCAGGAAAAGACCCAGCAATAGCTGTAAGCATGTGGGACAGTAAGTCCAAAATCAATGAGTATTAACTCCACAGAGGCACCAAACAAACTCGGGCAGTGAGCAGTAACCAAGAAAAAAAAACACATAAATCATGTGAACATGACAAAACAAGCATACAGCACTGCAACTCATACTCAAGCAACTAAAAAAAACAACGCAGGAGACAGACCATGACCCGAAACCACCAACGAAACAAGAAAACATCACCATCGCAACACAAAAACCCACACACTGAAACTGAACAATATTACAACCCACAGAAGCAGCAACTCGCACAATGCCTCAAATTACCAGAGCAGCATTAAATTTGATAATTATGAAAAAATCCTACCCTAAATAAAAAGTGAACTGAATACCTTCACTTCAAACTCAATCCACCCCCTTGCTCTATGGCTGTTCAAATTAAAAAAAAATAAATAAATAAGTTGCAAGTCCAAATACTACTCTCTCCCTTCAAGTCCTACCTGCACTAGTATACCTACTACAGGTCATCTTGGATGTAACTTGCTGACAGTAAGCTTAGCAAGTTCACACTAAAATCTGATCCCTTACCCAGTTACACTCTCACAAAACCAGTTAAGCCCCTCCTTGCACTTACCTCATTTCCTCCCAAACCTCCTACTTTCACAATTTAACCCTTCCATCCCCACCACCATAACCTTCTTCCACTCCCAGCTTAACTTCCATTACTATTCCTACCTGACCCTTTTTGAAGATGTCCTGGACAACTTGGTTTGTTCCCAAACCTCATTTGTAAGTTTTCATTTTGTACTTTAGCTTTTCTACCGAGTCCTGTGCTGAAAAGGGACTTTGCTACCTAGTTAGACTATCCTGGTAAACAAATGCAAACTAAATTAACAAATAAATACATTTATAAACTGCCTGAATTTAAAACATCATGGCAATTCAAGGCAATCCGTTATTGCCATAGAGAAATCTCCATGAACAGTTTTGTAATTTACATTCTGTCATAAATGATGTGGGTAGACTGTGCTAGGTTGGATGAAGTGAAGTACAACTTGTGTCATTCTATGTTGCACTTTGCATGACTTCTTTATTGGGGGGGGCAGGATTTCAGTCCAAATAACACTTGCAGCTGTCATGTGTAAATCTTTTTGGGGAAAGCCATGGATGTTATTAATGGGCACATAGGATAGCAACCAGTGAATTTCACAGTGAAATTGCTCAATTAGAGGAACAAGCAGACAGTACTTTTAAGGTGTGGTTATCCACAATAGTGAAAACATTGAATAATAGGCAAACATGAACAACCTCATATTATACTACAGACCTGAATTTGTTCCATCTACTAGAATGGCTCAAGAACCAGGCTGTTTCTCACTTAGAGAATGATGTAGTATATAAAAGAATAATTTTTCTTTCAACCTCAGGAAGCTTTCGACCGTTTTGATAAACAAACATATTGTGTGCAGTATTTTGTGACTTATGTGCCTCTTCTTCGTCATAGAGGAGATAGTATCAGTGTAAATCAATAATGATTTAACTTCCAGGGACAATACGAGACTATCTATGTAGTGTATTGCAAAAAAGAGGAGTGAGAAGTGAAGAAGAGATATCATCACCAACACCTCCCTATATCCCTGGACAGTCTCAAGTGGATGCAGTAATGCTTCCTCAGAGACCATGGTCTAGCCCATAAAATATATCTACAAATTTTCAAGATCTGTTGGAGTTCAGAGATAATGATGATCCTAGAATGAACTTAGAGACTCAGTGGTACTAAACTGTGCCTGCTGAAAATCAGCACAAACCCAGGATAATTCTGCATTGTCAGCAGTAGATTACAAAGAACAGGCCAACAGACTGAACCTATTCAGGTTACACAGTAAGTAAAGGTTCTTACCATCTGTCAAGTTAAATGATGCAGGATACTGTCGGCTAAGATGAGCTTTTTGTCAGGCCTGATTAAACAAAGGTGCATTTTCAGAAAAAGGGGACCTATGATGGGGTTAGTCAACTGTTGAATCTCATGGCAAATTACCTTATGTTGTCCTCATCTCCTCTTGCCCTCTTCCTGTCTGTCGCATATCTTTACAAAATTGCAATCTGCTTCTCTGCCTCCTGTAACTGAACCATAGCAATCTCTTCTCCTTGACTTTTTTTGCAACTGGGGCTACTGTTCTGCTGTTCTCATTTCTTCATCTGTCCCACAGTATGCATCTTATCATGGCAGCTCCATCACCTGAAGCTTTCTCAGGTGCTTTGGCTTCACTGTTCAGGTTTATGTGCCAGACAAAAGCATGGTCATATCACAGTTTTGTATACGCCTTACATTTCAGTTTATTTCACTTCTGCATTTCTTAGATAATTGCTAACTCTGTAGCACAGCTGTAGTCTATCTCTACAAAAAAAACTAGTAGGCTTATTAACTAGATTATCCAAAGAAATCACAACAGAAATTTCACTTTTTAGGCACAAATCACATAGCCAGTGTTTAAATTACTGAGGTTTGCAGAACTCAGAGTAACAGTTTTAGTGAGAGAAGAATTTCAGTGATTAGTTGTGTAATCATCATAATACGTATGACTTTTTGGCAAGAATCCTTCATCAGCTTGATGAGAGCACTCCTCATCTCATTAACAAATATTTCAATATTAACAAAATTATAAACATAAGTCTCATCAGTTGGTCTTTTAATGAAGGAAAATGAGACAAAAATAAAAATACACACAAAAGGTAGATTAGTGCTGTGCAAAGACAAGGCTGTAGGAGTTCTGCAAGATGCCTTCATTAGCACTCCATGCAGGTCATGATGAAAACAATCAAAATAATTTACTCCTGATATCTCATGCGTAGTCTATCAGGAACTCTAGCAACGTGGCTTTCAGACAAGGACATCTGTGCAGCTAATTAATTAGGTCACAGACATATGCCCAGTATCAAGACAGATGCTCACTTGATTTATGCAATAAACTATGGCACTGAAGCTGGGACATCCAAGGGAATTCTACACTTCTGTCAAAGGGAATGATCTCAAAGGACTGCATTCCAGGCCTTGGTAGCACAGTCACTAATATCCTAGAGGTGCACCTAATGACAGTTATCTCTAGAATATAACATATCTACTGACTGAAAAGCTATTAGTGAAGAAAATGGAAGCACTCGTATCCTACATGGATTATGTCAGACTTAAGTTGAAGAAAATGTTGTTTGATTTCTGTCCTTTCACTTCAAATGAGTATTTCTCTCTGGTATTGGGATCATGATGCCAGGCACAAAAAACACTTCTTTGTTGTTCATAAACTAAGCACAAATATTTTATACACTGCTTATAATCAATAGGCAATGACATGTTTATGCTCTCATGTAAACAGGAATTTGAGAAAAAAATAGCCAAAATTCATATCAAATTGTGCTTAAGAATTGTTCAATGCAGTACTGACTTTCTCCAATCAGCAGCCTTTGGGATTGGGTATGTGTTGTATATTGTACATGTTCTTGTGCTATTTTAGATGCAGCACTGAAAGCTACTACATGTTTCTTTTAAAGAGGAAAGTTTGGATCTGATGTTGCTAAATTGAGAAGCTTATTCAGTCTAGTTATATACAATTTATATTTCCAGTAAAACTGGTTATCTTGATATTCCCTTGTCATCTGGGGCACATATTAAAGCTACGTGTTTGATGTTTATCCAAAATATAAAATATGTTCTTATGGCTTTTTTGGTTTACCTCTTCTGGTAACCAGACTACACAGAAGATGCAAAGCTGTAATTTCTATGTTGTAATAATCTCTTGAGGGATGTATTTTTAGCAGCAGTTTTGTTTTGCATTATTCTGACAGCCTATTTGTTTACATCTTAAATTTTTAGTGAGGCCTACTTATAGCTTCATAGAGTATTATTCAGTCTTTCTATGTAAACAGCCATTAAGATCTTAACCGGCTTGTCAGATTACAGAGAGTTTTGTTGTTGTTATTGTTCTGGTGGTGAATGCTTAATTCAGTAAGTTGGGGATTGAAAGTGAGTGGTGGGATGCTGCTTGATAAGTAAAGTAAGTGAGTGGAGGTGAGGACGCTGCTTCATAAGTAAAAATAAGCGAGTGGAGGAGGACACTGCTTATTTGGTTAGGGCGAGAGGTAATGCTGCCCTAGTTAATGGTTCATATGGATGTTCATGCTGTGATCAATAAGTTAAAGTATTATTCAATAGAGCTATGTTCATGGAAGTTTAATAAAGATCATCAAATGTCATATGGTATGCTGCATTTATTGAAGGGGGTAGGGACAAATGAGGTTTGGAAACAGACCAAGCAATAGTAATGGGAGTTAAGATGGGAGTTTTAGAAGGTTAGGGTGGTGGGGATGGAAGGGTTAAATTGTGAAAGTAGGAGATCTGGGAGGAAATTAGGGAAGTGCAAGGAGGGGATTAACTGGTTTGTGAGAGTGTAACTGGGTAAGGGATCAGATTTTGGAGTGAGCTTGCTTCCTTCCTTCTTTTGGGAACATTGGGGATTGTGAGATTATTTTATAGGTTTGGTGTTTAGACAGAGAAAAAGGGCAGGCTTGTTCCTCTTTTGTTCCCTCTCTGGTGTTGGATGTTTAATTTAATGAGCTGGGGAATGAAAGTGAACTGTGGGACACTGCTTGATAAATAAAGTAAGCGAGCGGAGGTGAGGATGTTGCTTCATAAATAAAAATAAGCAAGTAAACATGAGGACGCTGCTTATTTGGTTAGGGTTAGTGAGGTTACACTGCCCTAGTTAATGGTTCATTTGGCTGTTTATGCTGTGATCAATAAATTAAAGTATTATTCAATAGAGCTATGCTCATGGAAGTTTGGTAAAGGTCATCAAATGTCATATGGTGTGGTGTGTTTATTGAAGGGGACAGGGAGAAATAGCTATAATAGTTACAATGGAACATATTTGGGAAGTCACAATAATAATGCATACATATACAAACAGATTTGTAGATTAACAAATGTAGCAAACTATGTAAAATGTAGAAAATAGTATGACAGTAACATATAAGTCATTATATTGCCTTAAGATGAAACAGATTATAGAGTTCAGCAGCAGGTGAATATAGTAGTGGAGAATTCAGAATACTTAAAGTGCAATGAGCAGGCATTGCTATGTTAGATGAAGGGAGAAGAAGAACATTACTTTTGTGATGAAGAAAAGATAAGAGGTTTGAGGAAAATTGAGAGATTAATAATATAGTATAGCAATGGTAATATTGCATATGAGAGAAAGGCAAGAAGGGTGATAAAGTAAAGGAATGGGTATACACATATAAGCGTTTATATCACGTTATCGAAAGATGAAAATAGCGAACGCTATTTCATTGGACCTAAAATATCTAAACCACATAATATCGAACATTCAGAACAGCAAATTTTTTTCCTTGGGAAAAAATTTGCTATTCCGAAACACATACACACAACACAAGCACACTTAAAAAACATCAATACACACACATACACTTATAATCCTACAACTAACCCTACACTAAACTATACATACACTATTGTCTATCCACTTACCTTAACCCAAACCCTAACCCTAAGGTCTGTCACTATCGCACACTCACCTAACCCGCGCCCTAATTCACCTAAACTGCGCCCTAACCCTAACTCACCTAACCCGTGCCCTAACCCTAACTCACCTAACCCATGCCCTAATCTTAACAACCACGCAATCACACACTTACCTGAACCCGACCTGTAAATCTCCACCACAGCGCTGAAAATAGCGAAGCCACAGAACCAGCCAACCAAATTCTTTCCCTAGGAAAGAATTCAGTGTTCTGCAGCTTCGCTATGTTTAGCATTCGATTAAAATGGGTCGATATTAGAACATTCAAAGTTTTAAAACTTTGATGTTCTGATATAGACCCACATGTAAGGAGAACAGTAAGTGACCTAGGACATGTGAAGCCGAAGAAAAAGGTGTTGAACAAAGTAGTCTTGTTTGTGAAGAAGTTATTTTGTTGCACATTCTAATGGATAATTAATTGTCTGTAGTGATAAGCAGGTGCTATGAGTGGGTCTATATTATATAATCAAAGTTGTATAACTTCGAATACCATATGGTCGACACCAAATGGTCAAAGTTATAAAACTTCGAATATATAAAAAAAAAAAAAAAAAAGAATAAACCCGAAACTAAGGGTTGTAGGCAGGGGAGCAAGCCCCCTACACCCCCCCCACATGGGGGGCCATGGCCTCCACACCTCCCGCTCTTTAAATATACCAACTCAGAGACTGCAGTATAATGCAGTAAAGGGAAGATTTCCCTTTACTGCACTATAGTGCGATCTCGGAATTGGTATATTTAAAGAGCAGTTGTGTGTGGGGGTGTCCCCCTGCTTTAACCCATCAGGTTATTTATTTATTTTTTTAAATGTTCAAAGTTTTATAACTTCACCCATATGGTGTTGATCATATGGTATTCAAAGTTATAAAACGTTGGTTGTATAATATAGACCCGTTATGAGTAAATTAGGTTTAGCCAGGAGATAGGCAAGTGCAACCATATATTTGCTAAGCATTTTTTTAGTTCTGACTTAAATAGTATTAGGCAGTTAATTTGTCAAGTAGCTATGGAATGTTATTCCATTTTTAAGATGATTTTTTGAACAGATTGTTACCAACAAAATAATTCAACCAAGGGTAAATTCAACACAACTGAAAAACAGCTCCCAAAAGAAAAACAAACAAACGAACGAACAAGTAAATAAATAAATAAATACATATGCAAACAATATAGTGCTGAAACCCTATGGCAAAAATACTTAATCATCTGAAAATTTAAAAAATACTAGCATTTTCATGTTCAAAGTGTTTTTTCAAGGTTGTTACCAGCTATGCTGTTGGATTTGAATATAGTAAGAGTGAGTTATCTGAAGAGGAAAGAGTTCTGTTTGGGGGCATGACTGGATAATATATTGTATACCTGGCCATATCTTTGGGGAACTGAGTTGTTTGTATGTTGTTAGTATTTGTGTGTATAGGTTTGCTTGGGATAATTCTTGCCAGTTTATGTGTGTTTGAGTGCAATACAGTAATACGCTTTTTATAACAAATTTGCTGCAAATATGGGCATTTTGTTGTAGCAATGCTCAAGTTTTAACAACTGACCAGAATGGAGATTTGGAAAAATTGGAGAGGAGTAGAGAAAAGTTGGAATTAAGCAGACTGTTTCAGTAGTTTTTCTAGCTATGTCTGTAAAGGTAGGTTTTATCCTATGTAGTGATCAAAGTTTCTGATGAGTTTTATGAGTCACCTGGGGGATGTGCTGATCAAAATTCAGGTGCTCATCAATATTTGGTATGGGAGGCTTGTTCACTTTTGGCTCTGTTCTTTAAAGTTTTTATTTAACATTTGTTAACTGGGAAAGTCCGACTTGGAAGAAAGCCAATTTTCAGCGGAGACCTGGGGAGAAATGCTCCAGATACATTTCTTTGTAATGTGGGAGGAAACCAGAACACCTGGAGGAAGCCCACATGAACACAGGGAGGACATGCAGACTCAGTACAGAAGGCACTCCAGCTGAGAATCAAACTAGGGAATCTTTTGCTATGAGGTGACAATGCTACCGCTGCACCACTGCACTATCCAAGTTATTGAAAAGATGCTTTTTTGGGGTTGAGAATTGTTTTTAAGTGAATAATATCAGTTTTGTTTTCTTTGAAAACAATTTTCAATTCCAGTGAAAGGATGTTGTTTTCATTCCTGGAATGATGATGCAGTTTTAGCTGAGCAGATAAGAACAGAATCATCTGTATATTTTACAACTGAAGCATGAGTAGAGACCGTATGTAGATCGCAGATGAAAAGGTTGTGGTAAGGGACCAAATATATATCTTTGTATTATACCTGCAGATGTAATAAGAAGAAAGAATAGTCCTGTTGTCATTTCATGGCCTGTTGTCTATTAGATGGGTAACATTTGAACCATTGAAATGATGACTGAGTTAAACCTAATGAGTTTCAAGAGAAGTTTGGGGTGCCAGATGGTGTCAAATGCTTTGGACAGATCCAGGAAAGCAGTGGAGACTATGTGAGTTTCTGTTCTGGTTAATTGTTTTGGTGAAACTCAGCAAAGCAATAGTGGTGCTATGGTTGGTCCTGAAACCAAGTTGTGAGGGGGGTATGGAAGATTTTATTAACAGTAACATAGTTTAGACATTGTAAATAGATGCATTTCTCTAGGATTTAAGATAGTGAAGATAATATTGCAATTGTTCTATAGTTATAGGTCCGTCCATGGATGTTGATCAGGAGGAATAATTATGGATTTATGGGTGTGTAGGTGATTTTTAATCACTGAGGTTGGTACTGGTGGGAATGAAAACCTTGTGCTATGATTATTTGATGATGGTAAAATATGGTCCATTGTGTAGTCACTGCTTTTTAGTAGAAAGTTTGCTGATTTGAATGAAATATTTTTTTAACTGTGTTGCTATTTTCTCATTTTGTTGTGGTCTGCATGGGGTGGGTGACATGGTTTCACCTGCATTTAATAGGTTATTTATTGAAGCCCTTACACTGTCTTCACTATCAGAAATCCCAGCCCGTATCATACTTGTTATTCTCTTAGGCACCCATTTTAAAGGCCTAAATTTGTCCTTCGTACCCACCACCCCATTATTCACTGCCTTTAATGCCATGGTCCTACTATGCAAAATATGTGCACTTTAGCAGTACATATACTATGCTCCACCAAGTTACTGAGCCCAGTTTCACAAGTCACACTGTAGCACTATGGTGCTATCCACAATTAGTCAACATGAATGCAAATAAACTAATTTCAAGATGAATGCACTCTAAAAAGCTGAATGAAACCTATCCCTGAGTTGCAAGGAGGTGATAAAGAACTAAGTTCGAAAATATTAAGCAAGGGAGCTTTAACCTCACTGTTTTTGAGAAAGATTGTGAGTGTAGATGATAAATGAAGTATAGTTTGTCCAGTGTTATGCTTAGCTGTCCCACTTAGTTATAAGTAAAGAGATGGCTGGGCTGAGGGATAAAATAGTAGAGATGAGTGAAGCTCTGTTAAATGAACAAAGAGGCTGCTACTCTATGGAAGCAATTGTTGTGGACAAAATGCTTCCCTTACGAGTATCTGAAAATGATCATTTCTGAAAACTCCCCTTGACTGCAATTGATTAGAAATACAACATGTCAACACACCATCACGGATGAA